>NC_091454.1:131550053-131722553 GCF_027789765.1 Dendropsophus ebraccatus
ACCCTTTGTACACATTATTGTGCAACTCCCATTGATCATACAGCATATTTATTGTCCTTAGGTTTATTGCACAATGACTGCCAGTAAACGTTTTAGCAATCTGTAGAGTAGGAGGTTAAAGTCCAAACTGGGCGGCATCACATAGCATTCCCATGCTACAGTGACATCCGGTACTTTGTGATCCGTCTGCCCATGTCACGTTTTCAGTTGTGGCTTCAAAGAGAAAAAGTGAATGTTGAGATTTTTATGGTCATGGTGAATAAGTGTAAAGTTATTCTGTAGTTTTATGATCTTACAGATTGACAAATGTGTTGGCCACAAGATGGTGCTGAAGAACACACAAAAATGATTACAAGTCTTTACAAGTGTCTTTTTTAAAAAAAAATTATACTTTGAGGAGATGCTTTGTCAAGACAAGAAGGTTACGGGGTGGAGTTGGGGAGTAGGGAGCCCCTTGCCGCTGGATTTGCTGATGACCCCTTAGTTATGCTGTCTGATCCAGCTGTCTCTCCCTCTTGCCGTTTAATATTCCCGCCCGAGTACACAATGCTTTCTCTTGGTCGTTACCATATATGTGGTCCCCGTCTGGTATTACTTTTTAGGTGTAAAGATTAGCAATGATCTAACCGAATAATTTGCTCTGAACTACTTACTGAATAACATTAAAGCATCTGTTGAAAAACTAAATCTCCCTTATCCTGTCATGGTTCTGTAGGAAAAACGTGGCTATGTCTTTACTAGTACCCAGGTCTTAATGCAAGCCCTTCCACCACCTTTACCTGTCTCTTATTTATCATCTCTTCCCTCAACGTTAAACATCATCTGGATGGGCAAACGTGTGCAGATAGTGCACAGGTATCTCACAAGGCCCCGGAGATGAGAGGTATAGGTGTGGATTGGGTTAGAGACAACCCCCCCCCCCCAAAAAAAAAACAAAAAAAACAAAGCATGGGTAACCATGGAGGAGGAACTTGTGGCCACCTCTTAGAGGTCACTGTTTTTTTCCCCCATTCTGATCCTAAATCTATTGCTCTTGTTAACCCAATTATATCCGTTTCTCAATAGTCTTGGCACTGGTTATTGCAGGATTCCTGTTGGATATACCTAACCTCTCAAAATTGCTTCACATACTGAGGTCTCATGTACCATTGCTTTCTTTCTTGAGGACGTCCGTCCTTGACACCTGTAAGCGTTATGACTTTACTGATTCACTTTCCTGGTTTGGGGAGTTACTCGGCAGGAGTCTGTATCCCAGAAAGTTCATGTCTCAGATATACAAAACACGTATTACTCCTTGCCGTGCCACTGCCTCACCTTTTCTAAGACTATGGAAAAAGAATTTAGGGAGGACGTTCTCAGAGGAAGTAAACAAGTCCACACTGTTAGCCCCACACAGGTCATCCAGGTGTGTACATATACAGGAGAATGCCTACAAAGTACTCTTGAGTTGGTAATAGACACCAGATGTTACTTCCCTTTATAACCCTGAAAATCCCTCCATGTGCTAGAGATGTAGAAAAGATTTCGGCTCCTTTTTCCACAAATGGTGGACCTGCCCCAAACTCCTTTTTTGGTGGCGACATATTTTTTAAACTAGTAATTTTGTATGTGCAACACATATTGCCCCTGTTCCAGAAATCACTTTGTTTGGGACTCGCCCGAAGGGATGCATGTAACACAAGTCACTTCTCTTTGGGCATCTTGTTTCAGTGACACCCATGTTGGTTCCAACTTACTGACATTTATCAAGACTGGAATACAAGTACTCCAGTCTTAAATAAAGCCCCACCCCCTTTCCCCCAGCAGGATTTACTAAGAGCCAGGCAGGGCAAAACAAATCTACATCTGCTCTGTCTGCAGTAGATTTGTATCATGATTTACATCTGCAAGCGAGTGTAAATTATGATAAATCTGGCACAGGAGGAGGCCACGTCTCCACCCCACCTTTTCCGTGGCGTATGCCAGGGACACATTCATAAATGTCCCCACATATTCCTATATTTTGTGTTGTTAACTGTAAACAGATGAGTAAAATATAGACACACATTACTCTGTAACAAATTGATGAAGACTGTTATGATGTTGCTATGGAACCTCTTATAAAAGCATTCTTTCTCACATTATACAGCATTTTTTTGTGCAGTAAATGGGCTCTTTATTATGTAATTGCCTATCTGCCTTAGAAGGAAGTCAGTGATTACTGATGCAGCAATTAGAGTTATGAGTTTTATGTGTCGCTGCTCCTTCCTGTGAATAAATGGGCACATTGAAGATCAGGAGGAATCGGTGGACAATTAAATAAATATTGCACTGACCAACAACTACTTTATCACAGAAAAAAAGTATTATAAAAATTTGTATAATGTTAAAAAGTGGAAACATTCTCTTTTCACATTTTCTTAATAAAATAATTAAATTACAGTTTGACCATGAAAACCATAGTTTTTTTCTGTAGCATTTAACAATCATGTTAATGGGTGTACAGCTTTGTGGGCAACACTGCATTCACTATCACATTCCAGCAAGTAATTTATGCTTTTACCTATTAAATCCAAAAATGTTTAATTCTAAAAGCAATGCACTTAACACATTAAGGTTCATCTTCATTTTTTGGATGGGAAAAGTCAACCTGTATAATTTATATCTGTAACGCCTGGAGTAGTGGATCCACTGGACCGACACCAGCGATGGCACTAACCTCACCAGGGGGCGGAGTCTAAGGGGCCGCTGGTTTTCACCAGAGCCCGCCGCAAGGCGGGATGGACTTGCTGCGGCAGGCGACCCCCAGGTCGCTACCCCTGGCTTGGTTGCTGGTGTCGGCAGGCGAGGCGTGGCAGGAGATGGCACAGGCAATGGTCTGCAGGTGAGAGCGCACGTGACAGGCTGAACACGGGAACAGATGGAGTGACAGGGGAACAGGAACCAGGAACAGGGACTAGGGACCAGGTAACGGATAGGACTCAGGAACAGGGACTAGGACCAGGTAGCGGAATAGGACACAGGAACAACAGGGGGCTGGGCCAACGCTATGGGAAGCATGTAGAGGCTCCAACACTAAGGACAGGGCATGCTGGGATTTATAGGGGAGTGATTGGTGCCACTAACCAATTAGGAGCGCACTGCCCCTTTAAATCTAGGAGGCGGGGACGCGCGCGCCGGCCGGCACAGACCGCGACATGCACGGAGGAGAGGTGAGGCGCCCCAGGGGCCGAAGCAGCAGCAGCGCCGGGTCCCTACACAAGGACCCCGGCGGCTGCACGGGACAGGAGGCGGTCGCGGCGGCAACCCGGGACGCGGGAAGCCGCCGCGGCCGTGACAGTACCCCCCCCTTTGGCCTCCCCCTCTTTCTTGCCTGCAAATGGCACAGGAAGCCACAAAGTCTTTGACATCTTGGGATAGACTGGGCCACCAGTAGTGGCGAGAGATCCGTTGGCCGGTCTTACGGACTCCAGGGTGCCCGGCCTCCAACGAGGAATGTCCCCACTTCAAAATACCTCTTCGAAGCGCAGGGTGAACATGAGTCTTTCCGGGGGGTACTCTCCGAAGAGTGGAGGTGACGACTGGTACTAGGCGATCAGGCGGTAAAACGTGGCAAGGGAATGTGGGTCTGTGGACGAGGTCCTTCTGTAAGTTCTCCCGGTGGTGAGAGGACATGACCTCAGTCTTGGGTACGGAGAGAGGGTACACCTTGGCAGAGAAGGCATCCGCCAAGTCTTGGTCTTCTGCCGGTAGGCCGGATAGAGGCTTGGCAGGGACAGAAAACGACATAGTACACTTGGTCTGAGGTGACTTGAGACACTGGTTGGAACAGTCCTGACCCCAACTGAGAATCTCCCCGGTTCTCCAGTCCAGCTGAGGGGCATGTTCTTGCAGCCACGGGAGTCCCAGGAGGACCGCGGGGGAAGAATGGGGCAGGACGTAGAAGGATATCTCTTCTTGATGTAAAGGACCCACCTGGAGGACTAAAGGTGCGGTCTGGTAGTACACACGGTCGGTAAGAATTTCGCCCGTGACCGAGGAGATAGTCAGGGGCCTGGCTAGTCGGGTCACGGGTAGCCGCCATCTTTGGACCAATGTTGCCGCAATAAAACTGCCTGCTGACCCAGAATCGAGGAAGGCAGTAGTCTGATGATTTTGTCCTGAGGGAGTCCGGATGGAAACTGGCATAGACAGACTTGGAAAGGTGGCATTCACACCTAGGGACACCTGTCCCACCGGACCTAGGTGCGAGCATTTTCCGGATGTTTGGGGACGTAGGGGACATCCCAGCCGGAAGTGATCGGAACCACCGCAATAGAGACAGAGATTCCGCTCCAGGCGCCGGATTCTTTCATCAGGCGTCAGGTGAGCCCGTTCCACCTGCATAGGAATCTCAGGAGAGGGCTGGGACATCGAAAGGTCAGGATTCTGGAAAACCGGCGCCAGCTGGGGATGGCGACGGGAACGGCTTAGTAAATGTTCATGCCGAACCTCCTCCTCCCTCTCCGAAAAACGAGTATCAACTCGGGTGGCCAGTAGAATGAGTTCGTTCAGGGAGGTAGGCAGGTCTCGGGCAGCGAGCACGTCTCTCACTCGACTAGACAGACCCTTCTTGAAGGTGGCCAATAGGGCGGCCTCGTTCCAGTCCAATTCAGCTGCCAGGGTGCGGAACTGGATGGCGTAGTCACCAACAGAGGAGCTCCCTTCAGAGAGGTTGAGGAGAGCAGTCTCGGCTGAAGAAGCACGGGCAGGTTCCTCAAAGACGGAGCGAAACTCGAATAGGAAGGCCCGGAGATTGGCAGCAACAGGATCATCACGGTCCCACAGTGGCGTGGCCCAGGCCAGGGCTCTACCTTCCAATAGGCTGATGATGAAAGCCACTTTAGAGCGCTCGGTGGAAAACTGACTACTCAAAAGTTCAATGTGCATGGTGCACTGAGTCAAGAATCCTCTGCACAACTTAGAGTCCCCAGAGTACTTGCTTGGGAGAGCCAGTCGGAGTGAAGAAGAAGCGTCAGGAGGTGGTGTGCGCTGGGCAGTAGTCTGCTGCTGTAAGGCGGTAGTGAGTTGCTGGATCTGCTGCGACTGTTTCTGGATTTGTTGCGCCTGCTGAGTGACCACTCTGGCGACGTCACGGAGATCAGGCACCTCGCCGGGATCCATGGTTGGAGCCTACTGTAACGCCTGGAGTAGTGGATCCACTGGACCGACACCAGCAATGGCACTAACCTCACCAGGGGGCGGAGTCTAAGGGGCCGCTGGTTTTCACCAGAGCCCGCCGCAAGGCGGGATGGACTTGCTGCGGCAGGCGACCCCCAGGTCGCTACCCCTGGCTTGGTTGCTGGTGTCGGCAGGCGAGGCGTGGCAGGAGATGGCACAGGCAATGGTCTGCAGGTGAGAGCGCACGTGACAGGCTGAACACGGGAACAGATGGAGTGACAGGGGAACAGGAACCAGGAACAGGGACTAGGGACCAGGTAACGGATAGGACTCAGGAACAGGGACTAGGACCAGGTAGCAGAATAGGACACAGGAACAACAGGGGGCTGGGCCAACGCTATGGGAAGCATGTAGAGGCTCCAACACTAAGGACAGGGCATGCTGGGATTTATAGGGGAGTGATTGGTGCCACTAACCAATTAGGAGCGCACTGCCCCTTTAAATCTGAGACAGCCGACGCGCGCGCGCCCTAGGAGGCGGGGACGCGCGCGCCGGCCGGCACAGACCGCGACATGCACGGAGGAGAGGTGAGGCGCCCCAGGGGCCGAAGCAGCAGCAGCGCCGGGTCCCTACACAAGGACCCCGGCGGCTGCACGGGACAGGAGGCGGTCGCGGCGGCAACCCGGGACGCGGGAAGCCGCCGCGGCCGTGACAATATCATACTGAAAAACAGCGGGTAGAGACGACCACAGGAGGCCAAAAGCAGTTGTTACCACTGAATAAGAATGAAAAAGTAGGGAAATTATCATATGATAATGTAGGTGAGCACTACTTGCAATAGTTTAGATTTAAAGTAAAGGTCCCATAAAAACTAACAAATGACTGGCAGGCCGGTGTCCTGCAGCTCCTCAGCCAATCAGTAACTAGGGTGGGACACCGTTGCAGTCACTGACTGGTTGCCTGCCATTTGTCCATTTTGCCAGACCTCTCATTTAAACATTTTAAGACTTTATGGCTTAGAAAAAGTAACAGTAATAATTTTATGGTGAACAATCTCATTTTCTTTAAACGTATTTATACTTTAGGTGATATGTAAAGGGGCAAATGGTTCTTGCATGTACTCTAAAGATATTACTTTTGTTGTTAGATGTTCTACATTTAGATTATTTTACCCGGTGTTCTTTGGAATACAGGATATGCCCTATGACCCCAAGAAAGTATCATTCTTTATTAGAATTCATATCGTCAATCGTTTTGATTTCCTCAACGATATCAAGCTGACATACAGCTGTTCCATAGATCATATTAGGACAGAAACAAATAGTAATCTTAATGTTTCACTTTTTAACAGAAAGGCTACTATCATCTTGAAAAAAGAGAAAGTTTGTGTGTTAGACATAAATACATAGAAGTAAATCCCTACTCTGATCGAGAACTGAACATAGTTTGGGAAGAAACTTAATCCACATGCTAGACTAGCTGGGAATAAAAAAAAGTGCTTGTGCCACTGATTCGGTGTAAAAGAGCCTCATGTGTTCATAACACATGCCATACAGTTAAAGCACCAGGCAGCGGAATATTTAATTCCGGTCTAATATCCTGGGGAAAACGGTGCCAATTAGCTTCTCTGACTGGGAAATGGCAAGTTAAATAGGAACGTATTTGTTCGGAACAGCCTTGAACTCTGTAGTAGACTGCCTGTCAGACTTCTCTTTAATTTATTCACCGTGGCCAGACTGGGATATTGGATTTCACACCACAAAGCAGGCTGGCTGGGGTGACAACTATTTTGGTAATTTTAACCTGAGAAATTTCCCGTCTCTTGATCCCATGCAGACAGTCTTGTGAAAGGCAGCTCTGTTCAGCCAGAGGAAGTGAGGGGGAATGTGAAGGTTTGCAGCCTTCCCTCACTAAGTTTAATAACAGGTGTGTGGGATCTCGTTCTCTGAAAATAACATTCATAGTAACTATACAGATTTCTAATGCTCTCTGTGCTATGGGCATTGTAATAAAAAAACATATTATTTTTGTCAGGGTGATTTGGCCACTGCATAACTGAATGACATGAATGATCTTTAATTTGCTGAAGGAATTGTTATGCCAGCGTAGACACCCACTATATAAATGTAGATAAGGATTAGTAATGAGCGAAGCAAATCTTGCGAATCCAGACTTGCTGCAAGTCACGCTGTCAACTTTATTCATTTTGCTAAGCAAAGCGGCGGCCGCACATGTTAGTTTACAGTACTGTCACTTGGGGGAGGGAGCAAGGGATTATCCATAATCCCTTGTGGCCATCCAATGACCTGCAAGCCCCACTGTGATGTCAGCCGCTCCCCTTTACACTCCATATAGTGATAGCTACTTCCTGGAGGCCGGGAGGGGAGAAAAGGATCGCAGCAGGCATTTAGAGCAGAGCAGGGAGAGAAATGGGGAGAAATAGGGATAGAGAGGATATTAGAGTACATTGTGGGTGGTTTTCAGTGGGTGCTGTGAATTCAGTGTCCATTATCAATCAGTGGCTTTTTGTGAATTCAGTGTCCTTTATCAGTCAGTGGCTGCTGTGAAGTCAGTGCCCCTTATCAGTCATTGGGTGCTCTGAAATCCATGTCCATTATCAGTCAGTTGTTGCTGGGAAAACAGTGTCCATTTTCAGTCAGTGGGTGCCGTGAAACCAGTGTCCATTATCTGTCAGTGGGTGCCGTGAAACCAGTGTCCATTATCTGTCAGTGGGTGCTGTGAAACCAGTGTCCTTTATCAGTCAGTGGGTGCTGTGAAACCAGTGTCCATTATCAATCAGTGGGGGCTTGGAAACCAGTGTCCATTATCAGTCAGTAGGTGCTGTGAATTCAGTGTCCATTATCAGTGTGTGTGCTGTGAAGTTAGTGCCCATTATCAGTCAGTGGGTGCAGTGAATTCAGTGTCTATTCAAACCGGTCTGTGTGTGCTGTGGTTGAAGTTAACCCAGTATTCCTGCTCAGTGGAGTTCCTGCTTAGCAGGATTACTGGATAGTTGGTTCATGTAAATCTTTACTATACTGTCTTAAAAAAATTCATGTGACAAAAATATTGCAAAACACATTCAAATCACCATGAAAACCATCCAACCTCTCTATAATAAAGTATTCAACCCCTTCCATTCTCAGTGGACTACCTTCCACCCCTCCTCCATTAGGTTAAATTCATGGCCTGTCCCATCTATTGAGGCACCAGTAGGGACATTCTCCCCCACATAAAAAACTTATTTGGCTCCCTCAACCATTCACATGTGAGTGCACACTAAATAAGGCAAGGTAACCTGCTTTTCAGCAACAAATTGCTGCTGGTAGTAGCTTTAGAAGGGTGTTATATCACAGTTAGGGGACTTCACCCTCCGAGATATATATCACAAACCCTTCCTATAGACTACCTCTCAAGAAAACACAAGAGCCATTAAAAACTCAGACAATAAATACCCTTTCGTGAACTAGTGTGCAACATCTAACTACCATGGTGATATTGTAAAAACCCCAAGAACATTTATCAGCCAGTCCCCATGCGTGCCAGTAAATATAAAATGGCCTCTTTGACAAACATAGTCATGAGGGATTTGTGCCTGGATGATACTGTTTTGGGGTATAGGTTGCATGATGCACTTTGTAGAGGCATTACTCTGCTGTGGATAATATATGCCTCTGTTGGAAATGGTTTAATTGGTCTACCCCAAGGGCAGTAAGTCTGAAAATGCGGTTCTTTAAAACTATGCAAATTGACTATGTGTATTTCCTAGGGGGGCCATTACTTGATATTTGTAAAAAAATTTAATACTTATGGTCGGCAAATATTTTTATGGGGGCTTTTCTTGGAAAGGCACAGGCATGTGCCCGGTAGCTGACTGCCGGCTGATGTTTCAGTCCTCAACATTAGGCATAGTGATGGTGAAATTCGGCCTTATCTACGCTTGGTTTAATTTGATAAGTCTGCCTCTTCACATTGGGGCAAAACAGCCTTGCCCTCCTGGCTTTTCCAATGGCCCCTGTCGCACTAAATACCCTTTCAAATGCTACACTGCTGGCAGCTGGGTCAGAGCAAACTCTGCCAGACATGGCCAGATATTGACTCTTTCTGCCCAGAACTGCACCTGGTCAAAAATATTTAGAGTGCAAGGGTGACTCCAAGTATAACTCAACCTGTAATTTCAGCTGCTGCTGTAGATCGTGATTTGGTATCATTGTTGGCTGTTTTGTTTGACCTCAGCCAGAGATGCCCACTCGTTGGTTTTTGGAACCATCTGCCCATATAACTTGTCGTCCACCACCATTTCGTCCCTCTCTGGGCTCAGGTTTACATGGTAGACCGTTACACTGCTCCCCTCAGCGATGATGCTCCTTAATGCAGTCTCCATGATGTGAGGCTGATGATGATCATAATTTTTGTGGCTGACCAACAGAGAATCTATGTCAAACGGTACCACAAGCTGACAGACATCTTGCATCATCTGTCAATGGGTGACCATGAAATTGCAGTTTTGCATAAATCCACTGATCTTGTTTGGTACTGCCGATCCAACATGCGGAGGGAAGAGTTCCACTGCATCAGCACATAGCAGATCAGCCAATGTTGTTGCAGCCTACAATGGTGTTAGATTTGGCAGAGGGTGTTACGTGCCATGTAGGAGTGGCTAAAGTGGATACAACATTTCCTCGCCATCTTCAGGAGGTCATTCTGTCCTGGGAATGAAAGCCTGACAGTGTTGGGCTTGGCAGCGTTGGTACGCCACAGGTACGGGGTGTGTTTCGGTTTGATGAGCGGATGAGGTGGTGGAGGCAGACAGTGAGATCTCTGGATGTTGTCCTCGCAGAAATCTAGGAGAAGATAGCAGTGTGACCTCCATTTCTTGTTGCTGCCGCTGCAGCTCTCTCGGATGGACAGTTATCCAGTGTGCAGTTACAGACATATACAGACCTTGGCCATAGCTGGATCACTAGTGGTTTGTGCTTAGGTGAGACAGAGAGCCGCAAAGATTCGCCAACCTTCTCCTGCAAGTATGCGTGCAGAGATGGAATAGCTTTGTTGGCAAGGCAATGGCGACTTGGCACTTTTCATCTCAGTTGTGCACAAGCCATCAGATCCCTAAATGGCTTTGATTCCACTAACTGGAACAGGAGAGACTGAAGCTGACTTGCAGCTAAGGCATGACAGGAGACAGGGCAGATGAAGTATCCTGCCCCTGGCATGGATTGGTGTTGGCACTGCTTTGTGAGGACCCTTCTGATGATTGCTGGCTCCGGGATTGTCACTGACTGCTGTGAAGCCACTTCCACAGTACCAGCCTGGCTAGTATCCACATGGCCACTGGGTCTTACTGGGAGCTGCAACCTTCGTCCAAGCCTGTTAGGATTACCACTACCAAGACCCAGTTTTCCAATTTCTTCCCATGGGACTGGTAAAACCCTGCAACATCCAATGTTGAGCACACTTACCATCCCTGGAAACTTGCCTGGTAGGTGAGCTGTTCCTTAAGGCCATTAAAGATCATGGCCAGGCAGTTAAACTGTTACTATATTGCAGCTCATTCTGGCTCACTTTGATCCCACGTATGTGCCACCTACTATACCTGGCTTCCCCTTCCAATTGCCTCAAGCTGAGCGCTCAATTATAGAAGTCTGGCCCAAAATCACGTGTAACCAGATCGATTTCTTCCCATATGAGTGGCAAATCCCTGCAAAATATCTGAGGACACCAAGGACCCTTCAGATGATTGCTGGCTCAGGGATCGACTACTGATTGCTGTGGATCTGGAAATTTGAAGAATCCATTCCACAATATCAGCCTGGCTACCACAACCCTATGTTTTATCACTTCCACCCCCATGACTGCTACTTCTCCTCTCTCTGCCACTGGCCAAACCCTGGGGTGAAAGGGTACTTAAAGGGGGATTGGAACATGTTAAATGGTTAGTTAGAAAGTTCATATATTTTATCCACTAAAGTCCACTGCTGTTCAGGGCAAAAAATTCATTATTGACTGGTTGATTGACCTTTTTTTTTTAAATATGACATTTTCCAATTTTTTACACTGTCACAACTGTTGAAAAAAAGCATTACCCTGTAATAGTCCCACTATTGTAGCTACTAAAGTTTGGCTGTTCTAATGAGATTTATATGCATATACAACCAATTATTCATGAACCTTGTGAAATGAATTTTCGACTGCGACACTCATCTTTAGTAAGGATAAATGCCATGTGGAAGAAACCCTTAATGTTTCTTCAACATGTTCACTTGTAATAGATTGTGTTTGTTTTAGAGAATAAAAAAGTATACTAAATATAGTTGAAGTGTTGTAGTGTGTAGTATATGTATAGGAGTACAAATGTGCTCTTTTAAGTAAACTGACTTACATCCCTCTTCAATGCATATGATCACAGCCTGGTTTCCTCTCTGAACTGTGACCCTGCTGTGACCCATGCAACAGTGCAGGCACTTTCTCACAACCCCCTTGCTTTCAGACACAGTGGAGACCAACTGCCAGTATTTCCTGGAGCTTGCAGTTGAACTGAGCATGCCTTAGTGGGTCCTAACCTGTGTGGTGTATGTGGCTGTGCAGTTGCCGTGCAATTGCGCACACACCTTCCCACAGCCCCCCTACTTTGCATATATAGTGGACAATAAGAAAGTACCTCCAGGACAGAATCGGAGATTTCAGTTGAACTGAGCCTGTATGCCCTATCTTAGTGGGTTATAAACATCAGGTTAGCAAAACAAATCAGACACATGGGGGATTAGTAGGTTTATATCTTTTAATTAGTACATTTTCAGAAATGATTGTACATTTGAATTATGTTTCATTTTATATTATGCATTTAGCTTCATGAGAGAACTCTAAAGCTGGTGTAGATTTTCACCATGATTCACACCTGCTAACAGGTATAAATCATGGTAATTCAGGTGCAGAGAGAAGGCCACGTCTCCCCCTTGCCACACCTCCTGCCCACCCCTGAGGCAAGCTGGGTGTACATGGATAAAAAGGCACATATTATTGTGTAAACGGCTTGGTTTGACTAGGTTCACACTGCGTTTTCAGCATCTGTTCAACGGATCCGGTTTTTTTAACGGTCAAAAAAGTAGTGTCAACAGTACTTTATTGTGCGTAAAAAAAAACGCATCCGTTTTGATCCTTTTTTTATAACTGAAGTCAATAGAAAAATGGATCAAAAACGGATGCACACAAATGCATTTGCAAAAAACGGATCCGTTAAACGGATGCTGAAAACGCAGTGTGACCCTAGCCTTTGCAGAAAAAAAAAAAAATCTCCTTTTTGCTGATGTAGGCCAGGTGTACGCCTGTGTTTATATCTGAAGCGGTAAGCTGATCAATTTTTATTTGCTTTTGCCCCATACAGTGGAAGGTGGAAAAATAAGAAAAAGATATGACTTTTGGAGTGCAGCAACCCTAAAATTAACTTTCCATAAATAATGTTTTATTGTACATAAATGCAAAAAAAAAACTATGCATGTTTGGTATGAATGCATTTATACTAATGATTATAGAACACAGAAAAAAAATGTTAACATTGAAAAACACAACTTATCCCACAAAAAAACAAGCTAATGTTCAGTTACATGTTCAGATGGAAAAAAACAACAAAAACTCATAGCTCTTGGATTGTAACAAGAAAGAAAGGGGGCCTTCAAGGGGTTAAATTAGCATTATTTGTAAACATTGCCATAGATGTGAACTCCAGATGGTTACTTTGCTTTGAGAGCATTGAACAGACTCTTTAATAACAGTCATGTTTATTACAGTAGTACAAACTCCCATGTGTGCAATCTATCTAGATTTGAAATGTAACATGAGAATGAAGAATGCGATTTTCACATGAGCAGTGTGAATTCCTGGATCAGATATAGCTTAGAATATAGAATCCCGTCTCTAGCCCAAAGTAGTAGACTCTCTGTCGCACCTAACTTGTTCTCTGTTACACATTTGGCAGTTTTCATCCAGGGTCACATTTCATGGCCAGTCTTGTGTGGATAAGTATTTATATAGCTCAACTGAGTACACCACTTTATGGGCAAATATTTTATTTTTATTTTTTGGCAATAATTGCCCATCTTTTACAAAAATACTATAATATTAACAAAAATTGAACTGACTAGTCCAAGTATAAATCTTGAGTCAAGGTATTATTTTACCTGTGTGTTTACAGCATTTTGTAGTTAAATTTAAATAGTGACAACGAGGTCAAAGTTTAAACTTTTCAGCATTCCATACCCCATCCTGATTTAGTGAGTATGTTTGTTATCCATATTCCCAAGAATATGTCCACAAAAAAGAATACACTTCATATTTAGGTTGTATACACTTCCTTTAGGGTACATTCACACGTACAGGATCCGTAGCAGATCTGCAGCAGATTTGATGCTGTGTTCAGTTATTTCGACCAAATCTGCGGCATATCTGTCATGGATCTGCAGCATAAAATCCGCTGCAATATGGTGTGTGTGAAGCTACCCTTATACTATAAATATAACTCATAATTCTGTCCAAATAGTGGTGCATGTGAGTTTTCTCCCTTTTATGCTTTTTAGACATAAAAGGACGAGGCCTAATGTGTGACACCTAGGAAGTTTTAGCAAATCTGGGCCCCAGTGTAATAAAAGTATAATAATAATTGTTCTATTATACCAGTTGACATGTAGTTTTGTTCCACAGTTCACTATTGAGAATAGTTTCCATTGATAATAGGATGGACATTGGGTGAGTCAAGACAGGAGTTGGTTGAGACTAATGCTGCGTTTACATGGAACGATTATCATTCGAATTTTTGCAATAACGATCGCATTTGAGTGATAATCGTTCCGTGTAAACACAGCAAACGATTGAGCAAAGAGCGAGAAATCATTCATTTTGATCTTTTAACGTGTTCGTCGTTCGCTATAAATTCGCTGATCGCTTCGTGTAAACAGTTTTTTAAAGATACCTCCTATGTGAAAGATGGGCTTAAGCGATCTTAAAAACGATCGCAATAATGATTTTTACCACAAATTTTCTAACGATTTTTCTTACGATCTATTCATCTTAATGCTGATCGTTATAAAAACCAAATTGTTGCTTTAAAATCATTAAAGCGTAACTGTCATGTTTTTTTTTATTGCAGAAATCAGTAGTATAAGTGATTGTAAAGGACAACTCCGGCGAAAATTTTTTTTGGCTTATTTAACACACATTACAAAGTTATATAACTTTGTAATGTGGTTAAATACCTGGTCTGGCCCCCTTCCCCCACTTTCCGACCCCCGACCCCCCCACCCCGGAAGTTAAAGAATATATACATTACCTATTACGGTCGTCACGGTCCTCTTCTCTGGTGTCGGGTGATGTCAGAGCTGGGGGCGGTCCGGGTCTTCTTCCTCCTCGGCGTCTTCATTGCTCAGCCCTGATTGGCTAAGCTTGCTGGAAGCCATGTGATGCGCTCCAGCCAATGAAAAGGCTGCCGGTGCGCAAGCGCACTGGCAGCCTTTGCTCTCTCATGGACCTGGAAGCAAGAGACATCGCTGGACGGCGGAGGCAGGTGACGGTGAGGCGGACGGCTGGCGAATGGAGTGGCGATCGTCACCGGAGGGATGGTGAGTATGGTGTCTGTGTGTGTCTGTGTTTTTTTTGGGGGGGGGTCCCGCCGGAGTTGTCCTTTAAGAAACTCTGTAATAGGTTTTATCAGCCAAAAAAGCCTCCTTCTTTACTCAAGAAGCAATCTAACAGCCCCTCCCCTCTCCATAGCCACATAATAGACACAGAAATCCTGCTTCATCTGATGTGAGGGGGGAGGCTGGGAGATTGCTTATTCAGTACAGATGGAAACTCTTTTAGGGTATATTCACACGGACGGGCTCGCAGCGAGATTCTCGCTGCGAGCCCGGCAGGTCCTGGCAGGTCCCATACACTACATACTTGCTGCGGTCTAAACGACCACAGCGAGTATGTAATTATACCGCCCTTAACCCCTTCTGTTCCCGCCCGGCTCCCCCGCTTTAAGCATACATTACCTGTCCTTATTGCACGGGTCCGGCGTCCTGCTCTCCTGTCCGGCCAATTAGTGTGTTGCCCAGCTGCAGCCACTGATTGGCCGGACGGGAGAGCAGGACGCCGGACCCGTGCAGCGAGGACAGGTAATGTATGCTTACAGCGGGGGAGCCGGGAGCAGGAGGGGTTAAGGGCGGTATAATTACATACTCGCTGCGGTCGTATGCTAGACTGCAGCAAGTATGTAGTGTATGGGAACTGCCAGGACCTGCCGGGCTCGCAGCGAGAATCTCGCTGCGAGCCCGCCCGTGTGAATATACCCTTAGTACATAAAACCTATTACAGAGTTTCTTAAAATCGCTTGAACTGTTGATATTTAATGTTTTCCGAAAAATGACCCTGAAATGACAGTTACGCTTTAAATGATCGATTGGGCGAATTATCGCTCCGTGTAAACACAGCATAACCTAAACTCTGCCTGTGAATGTATAACAATAAGGTACCTTTCCCTTAGACCACGGGTCTCCAAACTGCGGCCCTTTAGCTGTTGCAAAACCACAATTCCCATCATGCCCGGATAGCTACAGCTTTGGAATTGGCTGTCCAAGCATAATGGGAAATGTAGTATTGCAACAGCTGGAGGGCCGCAGTTTAACCTCTTAGGGACATATGACAAACCTGTACATTATATGTCCCCGAGAGGTGTTCAGAGCGGGGCCGCGCGGCGACCCCGCTCTGAATCGCCGCGGTCCCGGGTGCCGCTTGTAGCCCGGGAATGCGGGTATTAGCGGGCACGGTCCGATCACCGTGCCCGCTAATACAGTAATTAGATGCAGCTGTCAAAGATGACAGCTGCATCCGATTACCGGACGCAGCACTTTCCTAGTGTCTAGTGGTGGAAATCGCTCCTCCGGGACGTTGTCAGAATCACCCCCCTTTTCCCATGTTTTTAATAAAAGTAAATAAATAAACATGTTTGGTATCGCCAAGTGCGTAGACGCCCAAACTATTAATTAATCACATTCCTGATCTCGCACGGTAAACGGCGTAAGCGCAAAAAATCCCATAGATACGGGTGGGGAGGCGCCCATATGACTACCTCGCCGCCGCTGCCTGTCATGCCCCAAGGGGATTAAACTGATTTTTTTTTGGTTATACAGCTCCTGATGCAGCCGCGGCCGGTACGTGCCACAGCTGCTGCAGGAGCTATATACATCGGTTCAGGGAACCATATCAGCACGATTGGGCTGATTGGTTCCCTTAAAGTGGACTACAACCACTTAGCTATCTATGCATTCTGTTCATGTGGGAGACAGCAGGGGTGCTTTCCTCATAGTATATTGTGTCTTAAATACCATAGTAGGTACTGTATTATGGCAGTTCATATCCAAAATTAGGACACACTTTTTTGGTTCCATTTTAGACCCAGAAGGGCAAACCCCTATATATCCATTGTGAAACAATATTTTTATGAATGGACAGGCTGCTTGAAAAAAAGGTCACTTCTGAGGTCTGTATACCCCACCTTATTATACCTTGCCCTTTCAGTCTTTTCTATCATTTGTATCTTATTGCAGGAAATCACACTTCTCAATTGTGGCATAGGATTTTTGAATAGTTCCCTGTGTATTGTACAGAAAGAACAAGTAGAGCTAAGATATAGTATCAATTTTTCACTCAGCTTCACTCATTTAGCTTCCTTGTGGTTTAATGCTTGTAAATTCAGAGGTTTGCACTGGACAAAGACTTTATATTTTATATATATTTTTTCCTCTCCTTACAAAAACTGTTTTAACAAGGTGGCCACATGCATTCAACTATTTTCTTCAGGACAAGGCATATTTGAAAAAGTGATATTATAAAAGAGCTTGCATTATGAAAGCTAAACTCTGGTCAAGGGGAATATCTTTTTCTGTTTGTTCTTACTATTTAGGGTATATTCACACATGGCAGATTTGTTTAAAATGTGTTTACTACAACTGAAGTTAACTCAGATTAAAGGAATAATGAATGTATGTACAGTATACACCTATACAAATCAGGGGAGACATGTACACAGTGAGTCATATTTTTATTATTATTTATTAACTCCTTAGGGCAGATTCACACGTACTGCATTGCAGCGGATTTCACACTGTTCTGTTGGTACTGTTCTGGCCTATGGCTCTGCATTCTTTCTCCACTGCGATAATGTAGCCCCTGCCGTACCCGCGGCTTTATTCATAACACAGAGGCCAGGGCTTGATACGGAGATCAGCGGGGAATTCAGAGGTTGGAACCCCCCAATCTCTTACTTTTCCCTTGTCCTGTGGATAGGGCAAAAGTTGATTTTGCCCGGACAACCTCTTTAATATGGAAACATCAGAAATTTCAGTCAATAATTTAAAAGTTATACTAAATCTTTTACTACAAACATAAATAGATATCCATGTGTTCAGCTCCCTCTGCTCTATAACATGATGTGTATAGCTTAGGTAGCATTTTCATGGTAACAGGTTGGCTTTAAATGGTTAATTAGCCAGAGCAGCAATCGAGCCATGCCGGGTAATAGCCACAGTCCACAACTGCTGACAGCAGCTGGGAGCGGCGCTGTACAGAATGGGGTCACAGCGGGATCTCTGTACCACCTTAGGGACCCATTGCCGTAAGAGAGAAAAAGAGATATACTACTTTCTATATAGGTCAGAGGACGGAGACAAGGGAAATGAGCAATGGGCTTCCTGGTCAAGTGATCACACTGGTACCCACCCACAGCAACCACCCAAGTAAAGAGATCATAGCTGCAAATGGTCAACATGACACAATTTGTACATGGATAGTGTTAGGCCCTGTTCACACGTAGCAAAAGTGGCGGAATTCCGCGGCGCAATTGTCTGCCGCGGAATGCCGTTAGCCTCCCTCTCATAATGGGAGTCTATGGGAGGCGCGCACTGCTGTTCTCACAGCATCTCTCCGCGCTGAAGAATGAACATGTTCATTCTTCAGCGCGGGGAGAGCAGCAGCGTGCGCCTCCCATAGACTCCCATTATGAGAGAGAGGCTAACGGCATTCCGCGGCAGACAATTCCGCCGCGGAATTCCGCTAGTTTTTCTATGTGTGAACGTAGCCTTAGACTAGTGGCATTTATTACCCCAGACCTTTGTTTTTTTTCCATATTCTGTTATACCCTTTAATAAAAAAAAGCCTGGAACCTAAATCTGCAAACAAATACATTTCCCACTCCATTCAGAGATAATACCCATTTTTATCTAATATCCTTGTAGGTACCCACTTGTTTGCACTTTGTCATCCTGGCTGGGATGTACTTCTACAGATTTGTTCTTGTGTTATTGGACATGTGTGCCCAAGGCCTGGTGCTATGTGATCCTAAAGAGGTTATGCAGGGAAAGAAAGCATATACAGTATGTACAGGCTAAAGAGCCAAGAGCACTTAATGCAGGGCCGAAAGTGGACAAAACTTTTAATTGGCTTTGGCTCTGGGCCAAAGCAATATATACTAGGTTATACTTAGATGTTCTTTTTGGGTTCTACATTGCAACATAGTTTCATTTAATTGGCTACGCAATATTGAAAGATGATAAGGAAATTAGACAGTGCTTGTACTCTGGAGCAGCTGTGTGTAATTGAGGATTCTTCATCCTAAACAAGTAACTTTCTGTACACATATTTCTTTCTTTTATGATACGCTATTGGTACAGGTTAATTTAATTATTGATAAGAGTTACCGTTATATATAGAGAGAGACAACATATTTTTCAGAGGGTTTTCTATAAGGTAGTAAAAATACACAATGTTAAAAGGGGAACAATTATAAAATAAAAAATGCCTTTAATAGTCTAACCTTTCTTGTATTATTCAAAATAAAATATGATTTTTGTTTTGTATAAATGCATGTTTTTGAAACTTTGTCATATTGCTATATAGTTAATCAGTGCACATTTTATACAAATGTATTTTCCTGTGTAATGGTACATTTACACAAATCGATAATTCGCCCACTCGTTCATTTAGCGATTTTGAAGCAACGATTTGGTTGTCATAACAATCAGCATTTAGACGAAGTAAAAAACTGTTTAAAAAATCGTTATTGCGATCATTTTAAGATGACATAGGGTGAATCTGTGAAAGACTTTTTACACTAAGCGATCAGCGAATTTTCACCGAACGACCAACGACGATTTGAGAACATGTTGAAAGACCACAATGAACGATTTCTCGATCGTCGCTTGATCGTTCACTGAGTTTACACCAGCTGATTATCGCTCAAATGTGATCATTATCACGAAAATTCGAACGATAATTGTTCCATTTAAACTCAAGTCTAGGCTGGGTTCTAACCACCATCATTGTTTTAATTATTGTCTACAGGTGCAGAACAACAAAAATAATGGTGGTGCTGGATACCAAATGCTGTTAGTGCCTGATAGATATCGTTGACCAATTAAGGCATGTGGCAAGTTTCTATCATGTTTTATGGTACTTTATTGTTTGGGATGTTTAATAAAGTTTGTAAAGAAGTCTCCTATTGTAAACTCTGAAGAAGAAATCAATATAGCCCAGAAGGCCTCTTACAAACAATGTGGATTTGTGATTTAATAATAGATTTTGGTGCAGAATGGTGGCCCATCAAAAAGAATGGGTAATAACTACATCCTCTCTTTGTGGCTTTTATACAGAATCCGACTCCTTTAGGTTTTAATTGGTTGACGAGATGAGTTGCTTGCATACATATTGTACTGTACAGTGTATTCCCAAGCAGACATATAAAACTACATTTAGTGTAACTGCACTAAAGCCTGTCAGTTGAAAAAGCAGTTATCTCCACTGAAGTCTGAAAATAAAGAGATGACTGCTTTCCTGCTTGCTTCCTATACTTTGTATTTGTGCTCAGTACTGAACATGTGATTACAGCAATTGTTATCATTCTTCGGCCCTTCCTTGAGCATTTGTGTTTGCTACAGATAAATTACAGTCTTGTATATGCCCCCTGCTTAATTGCAAGCTGTTATTCAACATTCCTTAGGGACATGGTGTCCAGACAATTCTCCTTGTAAAGTATGTGTTATGTATTGCCCGCATCACTATGTGGAACAGACTTTCGGTAAACTTTAGAAAACCAGTTTCTCTTGCTAAAACTATTTAAACATGAAATAAATGCAACTATGTTTAAAGAACAATCGGGCTAAAAATGAAATGTTACATGTCAACTATGAATATAAAGTAATGCAATATTCATGTACAATTACTTCATTTAGGTTACAAACCCACTTGCCGGATCTGCAGCGAGTCTCCTTGCTGCGTTTTTGCAGGGAGACTCGCTGCAGATCCCGGCCCTATACTTTCAATAGCAGAGAAACTCGCAGCAGGGATGTACATCCCTGCTGCGATTTTGTCTGCAGCCCGCCCCATTAACCCCCCGGCCGTCGGACATTATACATTACCCGGTCCCCGTTCCTGCTTGCTTCGGGGCTCCCGGTGTCTTCACGGCCCGCCCGGCCAATCAGTGCGCTGCGGCGGGGCAGCGCACTGATTGGCCGGGGGGAACGTGCCGGGAGCCGCTGAAGCAAGCAGGAGCTGGGATCAGGTAATGTATATCCTGCCCGCCCCCCTGCAGCCCCGATCGCCCCCAGCCCCCGGCCGCACGATCGCCCCCAGCCCCGCAGCCCCCGGCCGCACGATCGCCCCCAGCCACCGGCCGCACGATCGCCCCCACCCCCGCAGCCCCCGGCCGCACGCTCGCCCCCAGCCCCGCAGCCCCCGGCCGCACGATCGCCTGCAGCCCCGCAGCCCCCGGCCGCACGATCGCCTGCAGCCCCGCAGCCCCCGGCCGCACGATCGCCTGCAGCCCCGCAGCCCCCGGCCGCACGATCGCCCACAGCCCCGCAGCCCCCGGCTGCACGATTGCCCGCTGGGGGCGATCGTGCGGTCGGGGGCTGCAGGGCTGCAGGCGATCGTGCGGCCGGGGGCTGGGGGCGATCGTGCGGCCGGGGGCTGCGAGGCTGGGGGCGATCGTGCGGCCAGGGGCTGCGGGGCTGGGGGCGATCGTGCGGCCGGGGGCTGGGGGGCTGCAGGCGATCGTGCGGCCGGGGGCTGGGGGCGATCATGCGGCCGGGGGCTGCGGGGCTGGGGGCGATCATGCGGTCGGGGGCTGCAGGGCTGGGGGCGATCAGGCGGCCGGGGGCGATATACATTACCTGATCCCGGCTCCTGCTTGCTTCAGCGGCTCCCGGCACGTTCCGCCTGGCCAATCAGTGCGCTGCCCCGCCGCAGCGCACTGATTGGCCGGGCGGGCCGTGAAGACACCGGGAGCCCCGAAGCAATCAGGAACGGGGACCGGGTAATGTATAATGTCCGGCGGCCGGGGGGTTAATGGGGCGGGCTGCAGACAAAATCGCAGCAGGGATGTACATCCCTGCTGCGAGTTTCTCTGCTATTGAAAGTATAGGGCCGGGATCTGCAGCGAGTCTCCCTGCAAAAACGCAGCAAGGAGACTCGCTGCAGATCCGGGAAGTGGGTTTGTAACCTAAAAATGAAAATATAAGTTAACAACTTCCTTTCTTAAGAACAGCTCCAGACATAATACATACTTTAGTGCTACACCCACTCTGGGTTTACTTAACCATTCTTGTAAAACTACTGAAATCTACTTTCTGCAAAAAGAACATTGGAAAGAAAATCATTTTGTAAGCACTCCTAATGAGCGCTTACAGTTAAATGTGTAGCTCTGATAGACAGAGTAAAGAATCACAAGAAGCTGTTCTCTTCCATAGTGTTCTGATGCTCAAGTGGGGAGTGGGGAAAAAGAGGAGACACTGGTGGACTATGCATGAGCTGGGTGAGTGTGGGTATTTTTGTTTTACATTACAGAAGGGTGACGCCTAAGATGGATGATACTATCTATGAGGGGCTAACTACAGGGGGTATTACCCTCAGAAGGGTACTATTTACTTGCAAGCTAACTTTCAGGGGGATTACCTATGGAGACACAGAGGAGGCTAACTACAATATGCATGCACAGATGATCCTAAATACTAGCATCATGTATGGATGCACAGAGAAGGTCTAACTACTATATAAAGGCACAGAGCAACCTAACTACTATACCAGAATACAGATGGACCAAACTACTACATGGGGACACAGAGAGGCCTAACTACTGTATGGGGTCTCCACAGAGCGGTACAACTACTATATGTGGGCTGCACAGAGGGGACTTACAACTATATGGAGGGCACAGTGGGGTCTAACTATTATAAAGGGGCACAGAAGAACCTATCTACTATATAGGGGCACAGCATGGCCTAACTACTATAAAGAACATAGAGGGCCTGAGTTCTGTGGGGACAGAGATGGGGCATAGAGGTGGCTTAGCTACTCTATGAGCGCACAGAGGGGTCTGAACTTCTTTACGGACCATAGATGGTGCTTAGCAATTACTTGTGGGAACAGATTGGGGATTATGTAATATATGAGGACACAGAAGTGACCTGTCCATTATATGATTGCACAGCGAGATGGAGAGGTGAAGGCTAAGTAAGAGAAGACAGCCTTTGTAAGTCACTGGATGTAACTGCACTGTAATCACTTATACAGTGTGAAGAGCCTGTTTATCATTGGGATCTACCTCTAAATGGTTCAGTATATATGGAAAACACTGATATTTGTTTAGTGGATATTATTTAGTAATGGTCAGTATATGATGATCATGGTAGTGGTTGTTCAAGGTGTGACTATAATTTTGTAGTTGTAATTTAATTAAAAGCTTATAGAAGATAGTGTTGTGGACACAGATACAATTGAATACAGGAGGGAATTGGGTAGTGTGCCCTTACTCACAGGTTCTTTCTTGAAGGGCCCGCAGAATTAGTTCTACCAGTGGACTCTAGGTACCTTGCTCCAACATTTTATAGGAATAGAAAAACTTACAGAAACAGTCCCACGACTGAATTAGAGCTTTGTTTGTCTTTCCAGCGCAGCTTCATTAAACAAAACATAATAATGGACAATACCTTCAATCGGTAACATTTAAGAGGACAGCTCACCACTTCACTAATGCTGCCTTGTCGTAAAGCCATTCCACAACTATGATTCTCTACAGACAGTTTTGGCTGCAGTGGGACATGTAGCAAGAAGTACATAGATTAGTGGTTACCAAGAAAACATTGGAACAGGAGAGGTGAGGGGCTGTCAAGGTAAGTATTACTACTTTTATTATTTTCCACAAAGCAGTTTTTTTATTTATTTATTTAAGTGGTCAGATAACCCCTTTAATCAACACCCATTACCTTATGTGCCCCCCAATAGTAATTACATGATTATAAGGCATTCGCATGCTTCTGGAACACATATTATTGACAGAAGAAAGATATGTAATTTTATCATACCCTGTGCTCAATGGCTCTTTCTTCTATCTATAATTGTGGCACTCTAGAGGAAGTGCAGGCTGGCTCAGCAGCTAGGGAAACACTTGTGATATGATTGGGACCAGCAGTTTCACAGTTGGTAGAGGGGATTGTATTATGTGTCATACAGCATGAGGGCTTACAGGGTAATCCTTAGAATCATTAGACTCTGCTCCCTGGTACGGCTTACTCCACTGTTTGTTGTGGTTCTGCAGATCCACGTCCACAGTCATTACACAGGTCAGATAGAATGTGGGATGCCCCTGGTGTTAGCAGTGCAGATAACAAGCCAGACTAAGATGTAAAGAAAATATAACAGTCTTTTACTTGACAAACAAATCATCCAATGGAATGGAAAAGGCACAATCTTTTGTAAAACAGTAAATGGCTGGTGTGAAGGCACCACTCTCTGATCTCCACCCCAGGATATTTTAAGACCGTAGTAGAACTTTTTCCTGCCTTTTAGCCCCACAGTTACATAGATCCAATCACAATAAAAAAAAGGGATATGTTTTTCTGAAGCCTTAGGCCCTATTCACATATCAGTAATCCTGTCTGTAGTTGCAAACTTGCTACTTAGGACTGCGGATATACTAATTTATGCCCTTTTACATATGATCCGTGGCCATGCTGGTACTGATGTTGGGCATGCAAGTGGGTCTGGTGTTTTGAAGGCTATTTGCTATTTGTCAGGGCAGTTTCTAGGTCTTTTTGGCAACAGGGCGACTCTTGATAAAAACGCCCCCCCCCCCCCCCTTCAGTCCTGGGGAAGAAAGGAGGGCTATTATCAAGATTCGGGTTAATAGGAAGAAGCAGTGTGTGTATTATGAAATAGAGCAGTTCCGCACCCCTGACAAATAATGTTCTCCTGAATAGAAAAACATCATTCAGTGACTCACAGGTGAAGTCTTCCTTGATCTGAGGCGTCACTTTCGTTTTTCTCTCCTTCTGGCCTGGACCTCCATGATGACTTCTTGCAGTTAGAATTCGTCTCTTCAGAACCTGCGAGACAAACATCTCTATCTTTGCACTTCTTCAGCAACTTTCTTCCCTTTTCCCACTTATAGGGTCTCAAAATGTAATAATTGTGCTGTTTGGTGCAGTAAAGTCAGTAGGTATGCGAGTTACCCTTTGTATGCTGTGCCACCATATAGTAATAATGTCACCCTGCACTCACCCTATATAGTAGTAATGCCCCCCTGCACTCCCCCCATATGTCCCCCTGCACTTCCTATATAGTAATAATGTCCCCTGCATTGCCCCTATATACTAGTAATGTCCCCCTGCATTGTCTCCATATAGTAGTAATGTCCTCCAGCATTGTCTCCATATAGTAGTAATGTACCCCTGCATTGTCTCCATATAGTAGTAATGTACCCCAGCATTGTCCCATATAGTAGTAATGTCCCCCAGCATTGTCCCATATAGTAGTAATGTCCCCCTGCATTGTCTCCATATAGTAGTAATGTCCCCCAGCATTGTCTCCATATAGTAGTAATGTCCCCCAGCATTGTCTCCATATAGTAGTAATGTCCCCAGCATTGTCTCCATATAGTAGTAATGTCCCCCAGCATTGTCTCCATATAGTAGTAATGTCCCCCTGCATTGTCTCCATATAGTAGTAATGTCCCCCTGCATTGTCTCCATATACTAGTAATGTCCCCCTGCATTGTCCCCACATAGTAGTAATGCCTCCAGCATTGTCCCATATAGTAGTAATGTCCCCCAGCATTGTCCCCATATAGTAGTAATGTCCCCCAGCATTGTCCCATATAGTAGTAATGTCCCCCAGCATTGTCCCCATATAGTAGTTATGTCCCCCAGCAATGCCCCATATAGTAGTAATGTCCCCCAGCATTGTCCCCATATAGTAGTAATGTCCCCCAGCAATGCCCCATATAGTAGTAATGTCCCCCTGCATTGTCTCCATATACTAGTAATGTCCCCCTGCATTGTCTCCATATACTAGTAATGTCCCCCTGCATTGTGTCCATATACTAGTAATGTCCCCTGCATTGCCCCCATATAGTAGTAATGCCCCCCAGCATGGCCCCATATAGTAGTAATGTCCCCTGCATTGTCCCCATATAGTAGTAATGCCCTCCAGCATTGCCCCCATATAGTAGTAATGCCCCCCAGCATTGCCCCCATATAGTAGTAATGTCCCCTGCATTGTCCCCATATAGTAGTAATGCCCCCCAGCATTGCCCCATATAGTAGTAATGCCCCCCAGCATTGCCCCATATAGCAGTAATGTCCCCTGCATTGTCCCCATATACTAGTAATGCCCCCCAGCACTGCCCCCATATAGTAGTAATGCCCCCCAGCATTGCCCCAATATAGTAGTAATGCCCCCCAGCATTGCCCCCATATAGTAGTAATGTCCTCCTGTACTCCCCCCATATCACCATACATACTCCCCTTTGGTTGCCCCCCAATATAACTCCACCTCCCCCTTGTATGTATATTAAATTACCCCCCTCGGACCCCTTGCATTAACCCCTCAGTCTCCACAGTAATGCCCAAAGTCCGAATAATAAGTCTACGTTTAAGAAAAAACAAAAACACTCACCTGTTCTCCGTTCCAGCGCTGATCGGCCTCATCCTCCTGTAGTCTGCGGCTTACAGGTCTTCTCCTACAGGCGGTGCATGATGAAATGACGTCATCACGCACGGCCCGCAGGAGAGGACGTGCGCCGTTCTTCTGTACAGGAGCAGGGAGTCCCTGCTTCTGTACGCACATTACGTAATAAGCTACGAAATGTACGTACAGGATCAGGTATTTCGCTCCTCCTGTACTGTAGTGAGTGGCAATGCGTTCATTGTACGCATTGCCACTTACTTTTCACAGTTTTGAGCGGCTGAGCTGGCAGCCGGCGGCAGTGTGCAGGGCTTCCCTTTCAGCTGTGTGGCCGCACACCGCGCAGCTTAAAGGGAACACTGCCTGAGAATCTGCCGCCCCCTCCAGGACCGCAGAATCGGCACCTAAAGGTGAGGGGGGAGATGTGGGAGGTGAGGGGGAGATCCAGAAGGAGGGGGCGCCGCCGGGGGGGCCGTTTTACCGCCCTTAGGGAAGGGGGTTAGCAGGGGTGCTGATGATGCCGTGAGTCCGGGTGGCTTGTCGGGCCCTGCCGTGCGCCCCCTAGCGTTCGGCGCCCCGTGCAGTGGCCCGGCCCGCCCGGTTATAGAAACGGCCCTGCTATTTGTCACGGTGGTCAGGAGTGTGGTAGGACAGTAGGACAGGTGTTAGGTGCGGCGTGTAGGTGCAGGTTGACAGAGAGATGACAGAGTCCCACTTTAAACAAGGTCCAACTTTACTTATTAAAGATGAAAAATAGTCAGAAACAGTGTCCAAGTACTTAGCGCAAACAGTGACAAACAGTGCTCAGGTTAAACAATCAGCAATAATAACAGGTAGATAGGTGAGTTGATAGGAGAAACAGTAACAGGTGATAGGGACTGGAAAGGAGGGCCCTTGCCTAAGTTATCTAACTTTTCTCACCTTAACACTTTCTGCCCCACAGTATCGTGTTTCCGTGCTACTGGAGTAGTACAAGTCCCAGGTCTCTGCTCTTGGTGGAACAGGCTTGTAGAATCCCTCCTACTAAGCTGATCATCTGTCAGTAGAGAGCGGCTTGTTGGCACTGTGCTCTACTGCAGGTCCAGTCTTGAGTAGTCCGTCCCTTTTTCTGAGGTGGTCGACTGTCCTGTTTTAGCTAGTCTGTCCTCGGAATAGGCAAAGGTAAAGACTCCCTTGTCTCCAGTTTCCCTAGGGGTCTTGTCTAAAAAGCCCATGAAGTTTGGGAGGCTAGTGCTGGAACAACTATATACACGTCCTGATATGGCAGTAACTAACAGATAAAGGGCAGTAATTACTATAAAGGGAAGTGTGTGTGCACCTAGACCTAGTTTTATCTGCAGCTGTGCTGTAAAAGTGTGACATCTAGTGGTTGGAGTAAGAAACAGCGGCCTCCTGTCCTAACCTGTAACACCAGAGTGATACAGTTTTACCTAGGTGTAAGAAAAGAAAAACACGTAGTGGGACACTACATATGCATAGCAATTATGGATGTGTAAAAGGGTCAATTCAAATTAATGCATATAACATGGATCCGTAATTGGAGACAGTATAATACTGATGTGTTAAAGGGAATTCTATGTCAGTGAACTGAATCTATAGCTCTAAACTAGAGAGAACGGACCTGAAGTGTTTTGTGTGGACTTCTTCAGGTATCAGATATATGAAGCTATGTTCTGAAAAGCTTAAGGCCTTATTCACACGTTCCGTAATTTACGGATCCGTATTTCCGTATCCGAGTTAGTGCACATTGAAGTCTATTGGGCTATTCACACGATCAGTAGCAGAAATGGATGAAAATCAATCCGTAAAAAAAAAAGGACATGTCCTAGTGCGGACCGGGTGCGGACCCATTTTTTTTTGCGGATCCTCTCATTGAAATCAATTGCGTACGGATTGTTTACGGATTGTAACATGTTGGCATCCGTATTTCCGCAAAAAAATCCGGATGAAGTGCATTGAAAAGCAATGAGTAGTAAAAAAATGGAATTACGGAAATACGGATGGAATACGGATGGAATACGAATGGAATACGGATGGAATACGGATGTCCAATCCGCAATTTCTCACGGGTTGTTTCAGGACCAGAAAAAAATACTGAACGTGTGCATAAGGCCTAAGACTAGAGATGAGTGAATAGTACTTGGTCGAGTAGCTATTCGACTGAATACTACACTTTTCGAAATACTTGTTTTCGATCGAGCATCCAAATGAAAACGCAGTAAGAAGTTGTTTCTCCTCCCACCTTGCCTTGGCGCCCTTTTCTAGCCAATAACTATTTTGGAAAGGGGGGGGGGGGGGTGACAGGCCCTAGGACCATGCTTGCATCATGAGAATAGCTTCTACATTCATTGGCTGGCTTACTCATGTGACCTCAAGAGTATAAGAACTTGGCTTTTCCTGCGCGTCATCAGATGCCATCTTAGATGATGCCTTAGAAAAATGCCCCTTTTAGGGGTACAACTGTAAACAGAACAGCATATATCTGTGGATAATAAGCAAATCAACCGGCTAACAGTACATCAGCTTGTTCTTAAAGACAGGCAAGCAGCTGCTGCTCACTGTGAAGAATAGGCTGCAGTATATCTACTTCCTCCTTCAGTGTACAGTACGTGTTGCAGGTAGTTGAGTGGATCGATTTTGAAGTAGGGACAGTCAGGATTTTAGAAGATTGTAGGCAGGAGAGACTATAAAAGCCCTTATCAGGGCTAAAGCACAGCACAGACAGCATATAGCTGCTTTCTCAATTAAGAGTGCATAGACTGTCTAGCAGTATATCAGACACAGATAGGCAGACATGCAGCTTATAATTATGTTGCATAGACTTGTGTTGGACTATTTTGTCCTAGTTAGTAATTGTTGCAGTAGTTGATTGCCCGCTGCGCCTCACTGAAAGCAGTAAAACACCTGTCGCCTGTTGGCACACTTAAATGTTGAGATATAGTATATACGCCTGTCTAGCAATAGTTGAACCAAAAAAAATAATAAAGTGTTGCAGTTTTTTTTTTTTGCAATCTGTGCCTCATTGAAAGCAGTAAAACACCTGGCACCTGTTAACATATATAGTGTTTGGAGTGTATTGTTGAGAGCAGGGGCGTAGCTAATGTCTCCTGGGCCCTGGTGCGAGAGGCCAACTTGGGCCCCCCCCCCTCCTTTCACGACCAAGTGATGCTATTGTTGTGTGTGTGTGTGTGTGTGTGTGTGTGTATGTATATATATATATATATATATATATATATATATATATATATATATATACACAGTGGTGCCTTGGATTATGAGCATAATTCGTTCCAGGACCGTGCTTGTAATCCAAATCCACTCTTAAACCAAAGCAAATTTTCCTATAAGAAATCATGTAAATGCAGACAATTGGTTCCACACCCCAAATATATTTATTATTCTGTACTGTACAGTAATGAAGAGGATGGGAAACACAAGGGCTGACAGAGACTGCAGGGAGCATGAAGGAATGAGCAGGGCAGATGTGGGCACATACATGCAGCACTCTCTGTCCGGGGAGAGAGGGGTTACAGCTATGGAGAGATTACCCCCCCCCCCCACAGTCCTGTCCCCTGATGTAAGCCCCACCCTGAAGGGGATCTGCTATGATTTGGAAGGTGTTTAGAGTACAGTGCTGTAGACCCCGCTATGCAGGCCATGCCCCTTCTCCACTCGCGCTCCCACCCAATACAGGAAGTTCTTAAACCAAAGCAATGCTCTTAAACCAAGTCACAATTTTGAAAAACTGTGAGCTCTTAAACCAAAACGCTCTTAAACGAAGTTACTCTTAAACCAAGGTACCACTGTATGTATATATATATATATATATATATATATATATATATATATATACACACACACACACCAAGACAGATATTACCTATTACTGCCATACTGTTACCGACCAAATCCTGTATACTGAGACCAATATTACCAGTAATACCAGTATATAGGGAGGAAACATTACCGCCACACCACAACCACTACCATCACCACCATATTGTTACTGACCAAATCCAGTATACTAAATCACCTCATCCAGTCATATAGAGGTGGCCCCAGCTCTACACAGGCTCTATACACCATATACATTACTGTGCAGTTATATCAGGTGACTCACAGGAGACGTCTTCTCTGATCGGAGTTCTTTCCTTTTCATCATCTTCTCCATCCGTCCTAGGCCGTTATGAGAACTTCTCCGAGCCACGAATCCACAGAATCTGCCAGACAGACATATTAGGCTCCACACTCTGACACCATCTCCATCTCTCTACACACTGCACATCTGTACTGTCCCCTTTACACCCTCATTTAGTGGGTAGCCCTGACTCTATGTGACCTCCTAATAATATATGCCCCCCTCTGTGTATTCCCTCTCCCCCTATGTTGCCCCCCCCCAAATAGATGGCCCCCTCTACCCCCTCCCTTATAGATGGCCCCCTCTACCCCCTCCCTTATAGATGGCCCCCTCTACCCCCTCCCTTATAGATGGCCCCCTCTCTCCTCACCCTCCCTTATGGATGGTCCCCTCTCCCCCCACCCTCCCTTATAGATGGCCCCCTCTCCCCCCACCCTCCCTTATAGATGGTCCCCTTCCCCCCCTCCCTTATAGATGGTCCCCTTTCCCCCCCTCCCTTATAGATGGTCCCCTTTCCCCCCCTCCCTTATAGATGGTCCCCTTTCCCCCCCTTTATAGATGGTCCCCTTCACCCCCCCTCCCTTATAGATGGTCCCCTTCCCCCCCCCCCACCCTCATAGATGGCCCCTCTTTCCCCCCACCCTCATAGATGGCTCCTCTTTCCCCCCACCCTCATAGATGGCTCCTCTTTCCCCCCACCCTCATAGATGGCCCCCTCCTTCCCCCCACCCTCATAGATGGCCCCCCTCTTTCCCCCCACCCTCATAAATGCCCCCCTCCTTCCCCCCCACCCTCATAGATGCCCCCCTCCTTCCCCCCCACCCTCATAGATGGCCCCCTCTTTCCCCCCACCCTCATAGATGGCCCCCTCTTTCCCCCCACCCTCATAGATGGCCCCCTCTTTCCCCCCACCCTCATAGATGGCCCCCTCTTTCCCCCCACCCTCATAGATGGCCCCCTCTTTCCCCCCACCCTCATAGATGGCCCCCCTCCTTTCCCCCTACCCTCATAGATGGCCCCCTCCTTTCCCCCCACCCTCATAGATGGCCCCCTCCTTTCCCCCCCCACCCTCATAGATGGCCCCCTCTTTCCCCCCACCCGTACAGGCTGATAAAAAAACAAAACTTAACTCACCTGACATCGCGCTCCCACGTTGATCCTCACTCCTTCGATCTGTCCCCGGCTGCTGCACGGCTGCCGCGTTTTATCCCCGGCAGCGCGCGCATCCCAGAACTCCCTGCGCGCCGGAAACCGGAAGTCAGGGCCCAAGGCGCGCAGGGAGTTCTGGGATGCGCGCGCTGCCGGGGGTAAGACGCGACACCCCCGGCAGCCGCGCAGCAGCCGTGGGAAAGACGGAGCCAGACTCTTGTGACCGCAAGCAAAACAATGCTTGCGGTCACAAGAGTGACTGATCGGGGGGCCCCGCGGGCCCCCCTTGTGGCGGGCCCGGTCGCGGCGGCGACCCCCGCGACCACGGTGGCTACGCCACTGGTTGAGAGCATATGATAGTGGAGTGATACTGCGACTTGGGCATGTTAGATGCTTCTGTCCCAGTTGCATTCCAGAGGTGTGTGCATCCATTTCTGAGGTGTCATTGTGGACTTGGAATCCTAAATTCAACCACTTGGAGGTCACTAAGAAATGAGCATTTTTCTCCCATAGACTTTAATGGGGTTCGATATTCGATCAAATAGTAGAACATCGCGGTCTGTTTGAATCGAATTTTGTGTATTCGAATATTTCACTACTCGCTCATCTCTACTTAAAAGGGAACTTCAGGTAGAGGTTAAAAAAATGAAACTTCTGCAGAAGCATAAAGCATTACTTACATATCTATCCCAGTTTTGAAACTACCTAAAATCCATTTGTTTGGGAAGGGGGGGAGGGGGTTGTTCTGTATTGTGTTTCTGTACTTCCTGGTTGAGCAGTTCCCAGAATGCCGTACTGGTTCCAGCACTGCTTTCCCTCAGCTGTTCATCACAGTGCCAGAGAAGTTGCTGCACCTGCTTCTGGCTAGTGAGAGATGGTGAATCACTCAGTGGATTGGGGGATCCAGACAAGCCTCCTGTGACATCACGCCCTGCCACCTGTCTGTATCATCAGCAAACACACACAATGTGAGACAGAGGCATGGAAGTTTTGTCTCCTAAGGTGGGAGAGCAGTGGGAGCAGGAGTCAATGTGGATTGGCACAGAGGCCATTTTTCTTCACTTCCTACATTTCTATCAGCTACCAGTGTGGCAGAACCGCACAGATACAGTAATACATTGTATATACACATCTATGTAACTTTTAATGTACTTTTAATATAAAACTAATTTTCCTTATGTGGAGTTCCCCTTTAAGACAAACCGCATGCAGTGCACAATGCAACATTTTTGTTGATCTGCTTTGCATTGAATAAAAAGTCTGTATAGAATCGATGGCATACAGAGGTAGAGTGAACTTCCCATGCAAAAAGAAACCATATCAGCTGTGATCTAAACAGAGCATTAGTATGGTGTACAGAAATACATGCAACTGTCCTTTACAGTTGTGAGTGTACTGTAGTGACATAGAGTTTATTCACGGGCAGTTTAAAACAATGCAGCATTTTTATTGTTCTTATTTGATTTTGTAAATGTTCTAAAAGGAAATCTAGATCATCTCCTAAAGTTCTCCATTCTCAATGGTTTAAATAATCCCTTGATCTTCTATATATAAACTTCAGGTCAAGTCACATTGGCTAATCATAGTCACCTCCGCATGGTCAGTAAGTATGTTAGCTGTTGATCACAGGAGTTTTGTCATTTAACACTGCTGCAACTTGCCGAGCTTTGGCATACCAGACTCAGGGGCACATTTTGTACTGGAACTGGTTGTTTCTGCATTTTTAGATCAGTAGACTTACTAGCTATTTTTATACAACTTTCTATAAATCAGTCTACAGCCATTGCTGCACTCACCGGTTCCCACTGGACAGAATATTTCCAGTAAGGACACTCACAATGTGAGTAACAAATGCAGAGGACTAAAAAGACTGCCTGACAGCACTGCCTGGACATTCAACAGGTGGTGTCTGCCAAACCAAACATTGTTGACCAACTTGATGCCATGATCCCAAAATATATTCTGCTGACTTGGCAGAGTTTCCTGAATTAGGACAGTATGCTCCATAAAACTGCGTAGAATTCACAACCGATGATGTGTGACAGTCAAAATGACATCATCTGAAGTTAATGAAATGTAATATATAGTGTTATGTAGATGTTTGGGTTCCGTTGTTAAATGTGTCATCAGAAAATGACAATTATTTGACCTTGTTTAAATCAAGTTTGCAGGTTTAAAAATAATTAAGAATTCTTAAAAGTGGAATGTTTAAAAAAAATAAAAATAATAATAATAATAAAAAAAAAATAAAATATATATATATATATATATATATATATATATATATATATATATAATGTGTGTGTGTGTGTGTGTGTTGGCGCCAGAGTAGTAAAACATTTCCAGATTTCCTTATTTGTAGAGATGACTTTCCAGCAGTCATATTACTGTCATCACAGGCACGTTTATGATGAAAGGTACACACATATATATAGAAAACACAGGATCCACCATTAGCAATAGGTGATGAGGACACATCCCATCTATCCTCTCCTTGCACAATGGTCTCTGCGCAGATCATAGGATCTGGTACTGGGAAGGTTTATGGTCCCACCTGCAGGTAGAGATGCTTTCCAGCACCCCAAAGAGTTATTGTTCATGTTGAACTTTATATTGTGTGAATACGCAGGAGCAAGGGTTTTTGTATTTAGTACTGATATAAATATATGTGGTATGTTATTACTATACTTCTTATAGTACCACATGACCTGGGAAGAAGCATTGTCATGCATTTGAAATTTAGGAGTATAAAGGGGTTTTTTAGTTGCACCTGTGACTCCAGCGAGAGTGAATTCCCACCTTGACCATCTTGTAAACCACACGTTCGAGTGCTTGGCAGTCAACAGAACTGGTGTACTTTCTCTGTCTCTTGCTAGATGTGCAGTGCTTGCAGTGCAGTACATACCCATATTTTGTGGCGCCCTTAGGGGGGTTCAAAGAGGTGTCACACAACTCCACTCTGAACCATGCCGCTATCAGCAGCCGGGGACTGTGGCATATATGGAAGGAAGCTGCCAATAGAAAGTACAGATCATGGCTCAAAAAAACCCATAGAACAAAATAAGTGTTATAAGGAGGTTAATAGAGCAATTTTTAGAACATTTATTTATTTTTTAAGTTAAAGGTTTTTAAAAGCCATCAAATAAAATAAAAGTTACATAAGTTGCCTATAGTTGTAATCGTACTGACGTAAAGAACATAGATAACATGTTGGTTTTACCATAGGGCTAATGGCATAAACACAAATGCCCCCCCCGCCTCTGAAATGAAAAAAAATTGTCCACACTAATAATTCTTTTCTTGCTTCGGAGCATGTTTTATGGAAAAAGTAAGTCTGTCATTGCAAAGTGCAATTGGTGTTGCAAAAAAAAAAAATCACAGAGATCTTAGGCGGCACCAACATCATATCAGTTCCCTGCAATCTCGCTGCGGAGAGCTGATCTGGCCACTGAGCCATCAATGACAGGTATGCTAAGTCATTAAATGCTGGTCAGTTTTGACGGTGGCATTTAAATGGTTAATTAGCTGACATGGAGGATTGCTCCGAGCCGGCTAAGGTGTGGTACAGAGAGGGCTCATGTTATAAGCTCTCTCTGTACCCCCTTGGGAACACCATAACGTACCAGGTACATCAAAGTCCCTTAATGGGTTAAATCTTAGGACATATTTTAAACAAGGAGAACACTAGATTAAAGAATGTATACTACACAGATTGAAGGTGAACCTTTATATATGAATATATACAGTAGGTGGGTTCACATACATGTCAATGTTAAGCACAGTCTCTAAAAATATTTACAAACTATGTAGTTTGCAGGTGTATATAAGAAATAACATACTGACACAGTTATTTTTGGTGACAGTGGTGTTATTTTTTGTTCATTGTTATATTATAAAGCTGGTTATTTGCCATAAAATGATGATCGTCCAATAAAAAAGGCTATTATTTCAATAGTGTGTGAATTTAGCCTAAAGCGTATCACTGTATTGTTATATTGTAACACCTTTGTTATTTTTATAGCATTGTCTTGTCAATTTTTAGAAAATGCTATTTTTGCTACTCTGATTTACAGTAATAACATTGATTACCTTATCTTTTTCCGCTAATTTTCAGCCCATAAATGTTAATATCCAAAGGGAACTTTTATGAGAAATATCATCAATGTCATCATCGACGGCATCATTGCCGAATATTGTAGTCTTGATTTTTTTTTTAAATCAGAACCACATCTCTGTATCTGATAAAAAAAAAGGTAACACGACTGTATGTATTAGGCAACCATGTAATTAATTTTATGGAGAATAAACCTTTTGAACTGCCAGGATATTTTTTTATTTTAGTCTCTTTGGTAACTGGACAAGAGCAAACATAATTTACAGGTATCAATGGAGCAGAGAATTGGACTTTTCAATTCCTGGACCTCATCAAAGAATGGACTGAAGGACATCTGTGTATCCAATTGATACACCATGTTGAAGTAAATGGTTAAAATAAAGACTATGACATTTACAATTTTGAAAAAGTTCTGGGTGCTAAGACTCCCTGTAATTGCTACAACAAATATGGAAAGCAGTGCATGTGGTATAAAAATTTACAGATTCTATGGACTCTTAAAGAAAGGTTATATATACTTTACAATATACAAGTTTCAAAGCTCTTAAACCTTTAAGCTTAAATATTATATAATATAAGTACATTGTGTATGAGCTGTGTTTTGTATAATGGGTAACAATTGGTGGTGGTGGTATAATATACAGTATAAGCAGTAGTCAAGGATTGGTAGGGTGTTACTCTAGACCCATGGAGAAAGAGGCCCGGACTACACACAAGTTCAGCAAAAACTGAACAACTCAACAACTACTTGGGTGCTGGGAAAAGCTGGATCCACACTGGGGGAAACTACTCTTAGTTTCCCAGGACTGGATCCAGCTTTTCCCAGCACCCGGAGAGGAGCAGCACGGAGCAGCAGTCAGTTAAACAGCAGCACTTCTTTATTACTGAAAATTAGCTAATCTCTAACCCTGTATTTGTACAAATTGTTTATTGCATTGTATTATGCTAATGTATTCTAATTTGAATTAGAGGCCTGTAAGACAGGTTTACTCTTTATCTTCCTTGGCTTATAATGATGAATCAATATTGCAGTCTCTTACCCATACCCTTTTAGTGTGGGAAAATAGGGCACTGTTTTAATATTTAGAACAAACATTTAGAATGCTGTTCTCTCTAATCCAATGGCATACATTTTCTTTGTTAAAATAATTGTCATTGGCTAAAAGCTGCTAGGTGTAAATTGTAGTATATTTGACGGGTTACCAGGCCCTTATCTGTGCTAAGTTTTATCCACTTATATTGGCAAAACAGTTTACACTTTTTTGCAAACCAAAACCTGATCATGGGGCATCTTATTGGCTCCAAATCTTTATTCTGTAGCAGGGCAATGACCCCAAGTGTGCAGTGAATGTCATTAAGGACTATATTCGGTATAAAGAAGAACAAAGGAGTCCTAGGACTGATAATATATAGCACCCACAGAGCTCTGATCTTAACATCATCCAGTCTATCCAGTCTATTACTTGAAGAGATAGAAGGATTCGAGCAAGACTACATTTGCAGAAGATATTTAGTTTGTTTTTCAAGATGTTTGGAACAATCTCTCTGCCACCTTCCTTCAAAAAGTGTAAGTGTACCTAAAAGAACTGATGTTTTTTAGGCAAAAGGTGGTCATACTAAAAATTGATTAGATTTCTCTTCTTTTACCTTGTATTTTTCCATACCTAACACCTAATACTTTTGCTCAGTACTGTAAGGGTGGGTTCACACACAACGGATCCACAGCCGATTTCACGATGCAAGCTCACAGCATAATCCGCTGCATATCCTTCCCTGTCATTCTCAGTGACATTACATACTCACAGCGGGATGACAAATACAGCCCTCTTAACCCCCACAGACTGTTGCATACATTACCAGCACTGCGGCTTTCTTCAGGGTTTCCTGGCGTCTCCTGTTTATGTCATGGGAAAAGTATACAGTGCCCAAGGACCTCAGAAGAGACAGTGAACAGGATCTGAACTGTGTATGACATAGTCCTAGAAGGTTGACCAAGCTGACAATTATGGAACTACGGGTACCACTGATATGGTGTATATGCCATGTCTTACACAAACATCTGTGTTTTAAAGAGGACCTGTCACCCCCCGAGCCGGGGTGACAGGCTCCCGACCCCGTGTTAGATCGCCCTATACTCGCGTAATCCCGCCGGGTCCCGCTTCCTGAGCTGGTCGGGTCACAGAGATTTCAGCGCCAGAAGCCCGGCGCACGCGCTGGGAGATGAGTCCGATGCCCATAGAGAATGACGGAGCATCGGACTCCCCATTCATTCTCTTTGGGCATCTGTCTCTCCTGTCAGCGCGTGCGACGGGCGCTGATATCTCCGGGACCCGACCGGCTCAAGAAGTGAAACCCGGCGGGATCACGTGAATATAGGGGGATCTAACAGGGGGTCAGGAGCCTGTCAACCCGGCACGGGGGGGGGGGTGACAGGTGTCCTTTAAGACATACATTTTAAATCTTCTTCAGGAGTTGAAACCAGATGACAAACTAAAATGTTATGACTTTGCAAATCCTACCCGTATCATACAGTACCCCTCACTGGTACTTTCTTCCTAAGATACATAAGACGCTGCACAATCCCCCAGGCCATCCCATTGTCGCCGGAGTAGGGTCAATTTTAGAACCTTTGTCGCAGTACGTGGATTGGCTACTTAGCCCCCTACTGGAAAAGGTCCCCTCTCTAGTCAAAGACACAAATGATTTTTTAAACGGCCTGGGGGATTGTGCATGCGAGGAGAATGTGCTTCTTGCCACAATTGATGTGGAGTCGCTTTATACACGTATTCCTCATCGGTTGGGGATAGATAGCATTCGTGAACTCCTGGAAAAGACAAATAGGAGCAGGGAATATACTAACTTTGGATTTGATTTTGTCTAACAATACTTTCATGTTTGAGGATAAGTGGTTCCTCCAAACATCTGGAGTTGCCATGGGTACTCCCGTGGCATGTATCGTGGCCATTTTATTCTTGGCAGTTTTTGAAATGCATTTTATTTTCAGTGTAAAAAATCCTTTTTCCAGGTTCATCCACAGATATTCACGCTTTGTGGATGATATTTTTATAATTTGGACGGGATCGGAAGTGGACTTTGAGGAGTTTGTATGTTACCTAAATCAGGAGAATACAATGAATATATTTTTCACTAGCAAAATTAGCCCCAGTGAGATGGAGTTCTTGGATGTCGTGGGGTCAGTAAAAGATGGCAGTTTGGAAACAAAAGGATATAGTAAGCCCACAGCGTCTAACACCCTGCTCCACTTCAATAGCTACCACACGGACGCAACAAAGAAAGCTGTGCCCTATGGGCAATTTCTTCGTTTGCGCCGTATTAACAGTACGGAAGAATCCTTTAAAACGCAGGCTGCTGCACTTAAACAGCGGTTCATAAATAGGGGTTATCCAGAAAAATTGTTGGATGAATCGCTGAATAAAGCAGCACAAAAAAATCGCAATACCCTGCTCCATAATGCCACTAAATCAAAAAGACTGAAAAGTGGTAATATGGATCGGCTAGCCTTTTCTTTTAAGCTCTCACCTATGGCTTCACAAATTCGCAGAGCGATCAATAAATATTGGTACCTGATAGAAAATGATACAACATTAGGTGAGCAAGCCACAAGAAAACCTTTCGTCACTTTCAGGCGTAGCAAAAGCATTAAGGACATATTAGTACACAGTAAAACAAAAACAACTAAAGAAGACGGTACATCATGGTTACGACATGAATTAAAAGGTAATCATAGATGCGGCTCTTGTAACTGGTGTACACATATATGTAAAGCAACAAGCTTAAACATCAATGGTCAGCAAATATATGTTAATGATTTTATTTGCTGTAAAACCACCTCAGTTGTCTATGTAATCTTCTGCGATTGCGGAAGATTTTACATAGGCAAAACTAAAACGAGCTCCATACCTGCATTAAGGAACACTTTTACTCATTGAGAACTGGCTCTGGTGCTCCGAGACTTATCAGTCATATGAATGAAGCGCATGGAGGCAACCTGGCAGCTATAAAATTTGCAGGGATAGAAAGGGTTAAGCCCCGAGCAGGAAAAGATGGTCACCGCCTCTTGATGAGAGCCGAGACTAAATGGATATTGCATACCGAAGCCGAAGGTCCGGTTGGCCTCAATGATAGGGTAGACTGTAGTTTTTTGATATGAATTGTGTGTCCGATTGTTTTTATTTGGTTTTAATGTTTTTCTTATATGTAATCACATGTTCACATACGTCACTATGTTTAGCATATTTAGATGGGGTGACGTAGCGAAGGGGGAGGGTCCGTTGAAGCGCTCCGCGCGAAACAAGCCTGTTACCCGCACCCAGCTGGGGTCTGCTCCACGATGTCCGCACATAAGTAATAAATGAAGTTGTCACCAGTGCCGGTGAGTGCAGTTTTTTCATTATCTTCTTGCTACCGATTATGACTTTGCAGGGTCGACTGGAAAAGGGTGAATTTACTGACAGGCCAGTATTTAGCAATGAGACTACCTTGCACCTCAGTAGGAAGGCCAACAAAGTTTGAATTTGGGTCTAAAATAAACATGTGTCCTTATCAAGCTCATGAGGGACTCACCCACAGTAAACACGTTCTGTGCATTGAGCAGGTGCAAAGTCTATGGCGTCTTCTTTTTGGCAAGAAAAATTTTGCTGGCCACTCCTACCTGGATGTGTTAAAAGAATGCATTTTACCACAGTTACAGAAAAATCTGCCAAATGTAGTCTATCAGTAGGATGGTGCAGATGTTTACCTCATACCAGAAGGAAACTGTATTAGAATTTTGGATCGGCCCAGCCAGAAACAATTCACCAATGTTGTGCTGACCTCTACAATCACCTGGAATTCCACCTTAACATTTGCTATGTCACCAATGGAACTCACTTTAAACATTGTAGTGTATAGATAAAACTTGTGAAGTTAGCGTATCTTTTTATGTCAATAATATGTTCTCTCAGTCATGAATAACGACACTATAATTTTGCACATTATAAAATCGCTTTAGACAGATATTTATGTATATATGCAAATATGAACTCACAGCACTCTTTTTCATAGTATCTGGAATAGAAGTCCAGTTCAATTTGCTGCCACCCTATGACTCATTCACTAGTCTCCTTATACATAGTAATTTAAACCCACATTACCTCTACTAATGTATTATTCAATTACATAATAGCATCCATGGCTCATAATCCCAATCTCGACAGATCTTTCTTTCTGACATCACTGTTTTGTGAATGTTTTCTTTTTCAGAACATATTATTTTTCTTTGCGACACCAAACAATTATAAAGTATATTTATTACCATTCATTTTACTTGTCATTCTAGCACTGCAATAATGAAACCCTTGTGTGAATATTACGAATAGATTGATCCACATCAATGCAGTTCTTTCTTGTCTGCGTCATTTAAATCTGTTGTGTTTCACAGTACAACTTTACCATTATATATATCATGCAGTGGCTACCTAGTATTTTTTTTTATATTCAATTTTTAAATTTCTATAATATAGTAATGATGTTATAATTAAGCCATATTATATGTTACAAACCCGTTTTTACAGCAATGCCAGCAATACATAATTTTTTAGCACCGCACTACCCCTTTAAAATGCCAGAAATAAAAAGTCCCATTTAATAAATGACCCTTACACACACACGAATTCATATATGTAAGTTGAAAAGTAAGCATATATTTATAGCATGAGTTTTTTTTTTCAAAAAAATGGAAATTTTTGAGCAATGGAGTGATTGCACACAAATTTGCCGCAATTTGCCATGCATTAATGCTTAGCAAATTCCTTAAATTTTATTTAGATGACTTCTAATCTTAAAGAGAACCTTTTTCAGTTGTTTTTGCAAGAGATGTTAGGAAATGTATAATTTGCAATATTTAAAAATGCCTATGATTGAGTCTTAGGATTTTCCCTATACCCAAGCATATTAGCGTGTTCCTCTAAAATTCAGCTCCTACCCGTGTTTACATTGGGAATGGAGAAACAGTCAATTTATCGCTGTCGGATTGCTAAGGCAACCGTCTGACACCCAAAGAGATCCATGCATCGATTCTATAAAGTCTGCACAGTTCCAATCAATTAAAAATGTTAGCATCTTATAACATATTTGATATGATTCAATATAATCTTATTATAAGAAAAAGGAGAAAAAAAATAATATACACTACAGTAAGTACTGTAAATGTATTAGATAAATGATTAGAAATTTACTTTGCGAGTCTCCCTAAGTATTGTGTGTGAACTGGCAGAGTTGGCTTGTTCTGTAAAGAAATATGCTTTTTAGAGTTCTGTATGCTTCATGGTAACTGGCATTAAAAGACTGAACCACGCAATAGATATACTAGCTGGAGCTGTGTCTGTCTGCTCTTCTGCAGGTGTTATGATACACTCAGATGAACTTGGATACAAGTTCCTTTGAAGGGTTCCATCAATCACCATCTAGGGAACATCTTTTCTCAGGAAAGGTAATGATCTTGACCAAATTAAACTCACAGATGTTTTCACTGGGTACAATAGTCACTGGAACTGTCATGCACCAGTTCAAGCTTTTCATCACAGCTGTAATAAAGCAATTGTTAGCCCTTTATAGGTGTAGTCCTTTGATATGAGTATATTCTCTGTCTGAGTGGTTGTAGAAAGGGATCTAATTTTATCTTGTATACTTGCAATCTCGTGAGATCATTCATGCATAGGAGCTGGGGAACTGCTAATAAATGGCACCGTGTTTGTACATGTGACATTGAGTGCAAATCTATCTTTGCTTTTAGAAAAGGGTTATTGTGTAGAAGGGGTGCAAATCAGCTTTGAGAATATACCACACATAGAATACTCACAATTCTTTGTTGGAAAAAAAAGATTTGGAGAGATTATTTGCATCTTCTAAATTAATTAAATATTTTGTTAAAAGGGTTTTGCCACCATGGACATTCAAACCCTGTGCATAGGATAGGGGATGATAAGTGTATGATCACAGGGGGTTCTCCACCACTGGGACCTTGCACATTCTTGAGAACAGGACTGCTGAAGCTCCCACCAGATGATCCTGTGTGTAGATGGGGTTAAAGGGGTTATCGAGTGCTACAAAAACATGGCCACTTTTTTTTCCAGAGACAGCACCACTGTTGTGGTTTGCAATTAAGCTCTATTCACTTCAATGGGACTGAGTTAAAAAACCTGCACCCAAACTGGAGACAAGAGTGGTTCTGTCTCTCAGCAAATGGCCAACCGCTTAGGTTAGATTCACACATACTGTCTCTGCAGCGGATTTCATGCTGTGAGTTTGCTGCAAAATCCGCTGCGGATACCATCACTGTCAGTTTCAATGTGATTCTATACTCCAAGCGCGATTGTCATCCCGCTGCGAGTGTGTAAATGCCGGCCAATTGGTGCACGGCCCTGCCTCAGTCACTGATTGGCTGGGCGGAACCTCTGGGAGCCTCAGATGTAGCCAGAGTGTGGACCAGGTAAAGTATGTTCCTGGTGGCAGGGGGTTAAGGGGGGCATCATTTACATACTCGCAGGGGGATGACAGCCATCACTGCAGCACTCCATTAATTTGGGTCGTACAGAGAGTGGCCAGAAAGAAGCCTCTCCTCAATAAACAATACATAAAAGCTCTTTTTAAAGGATTTAAAATTTTCTGGTTGGATTAAACCAAGATTGAACGTTATTGCCTTAACTCTAAACATCATATTTGAAGGAAACAAGGCAGTGCTGTCCAATATCATCCCTATAGTGAAGCATGGTGGTGGCAGCATCATGCTGTGGGGGTAATTTTCAGAGGCTGGGACATTAGTCTGGTAAGGTTCAAGAGAAATCTGAATGGAGTAAATTACAGAGATATTCCTAATGAAAACAAAAGAGTGCTCTGGACCTCAGAGTGGGCTAAAGATTCACCTTATAATTAGACAGTTAGCCATAACACGACCAAGACAACACAGCTGTGGCTTAAAAGGTTATCCCCACTTCCTCCTTGTATATTGTGGTCCAAAACACAGAAAAAGGAGAAACATTTTTATTGTAAGTTTTTTTTGTGCCAAAAATACTGATCAAAACCTACCCATATTGTTACATGAGGACTTAAAGTGTCACTGTCGTGAATTTTTTTTGCAGAAATCAATAGTCCAGGCGATTTTAAGAAACTTTGTAATTGGGTTTATTAGCCAATTAATGCATTTTTATTATGAAAAAGCAGTTTGAAGCTCTCCCCCCTGTCTTCATTGTTCTCCTATGGAGAGAGCTAAATAAAAGACCAAAACAGGACAACAAAGAGTTAATCTACAAATACCTCACCCTCTATCTCCTCTGACAGTCACCACTGACCTCTCTGAGCTCTGATTAAAGCGTTCACCCAGCTCCACGCCTGTAATCCTCTGTTATCTGCTTTCTGCTGTGTGCTAACTCCCTCCTCTCTCCTCCCCCCCCCTCCCCTCTCCCTAGAACAGACTGGGTACGTCTGATGCAACAAGTCACAATTTCCTGATTTTTTGCAGTGGATGGAAAAGAGGAAGGAGGGGGGGGAGCTGGGAAAAGGCTTTTTAAATGCAGATAATGGCATATTTGGCTAATAATTCCAATTACAAAGTTTCTTAAAATCGCCTGGACTATTGATTTCTGCAAAAAAATAAAAAAAAATACGACAGTGACTCTTTAAAGGGGGGTTATGCAGCACTACAAAAACATGGCTGCTTTCTTCTAGAGACAGCACCACTCTTGTCTCCAGTTTGGGTGCGCTTAGTGACTCAGTTCCATTGAAGTGAATGGAGCTTAATTGCAAACCACACCTTACCTGGAGACAAGAGTGGTGCTGTCTCTGGAAGAAAGCGGCCATGTTTATGTAGCGCTGGATAACCCCTTTAAAATACATAGTCAGGTGATGGAACCCAGCTGTTATCATTGGGGGAAGCTACAAGCTACCATAGCATCAATTTTTTCTTAAAGCGACTCTGTACCCACAATCTGACCCCCCCAAACCACTTGTACCTTCTGATAGCTGCTTTTAATCAAAGATCTGTCCTGGGGTCTGTTCGGCAGGTGATGCAGTTATTGTCCTAAAAATACTTTTAAACTTGAAGCCCATGCCAAACGGGAGTATCTGTGCCCTAACTTTGCACCACCCTCTCCGTCCCTCCTCCCCACCCTCTTCATCATTAGGAACGCTCCAGGCAGATTGTCTCCTATTCATCACCTGTGGCAGCTCGGCACATGGGTTGGATTGTTAAGGACCTGTGCAATGTTCAGCATGGAGAAAATGTTTCAGTGGCATTCCTAATGATGAAGAGGGTGGGGAGGAGGGACGGAGGGGTGGTGCAAAGTTAGGGCACAGATACTCCCGTTTGGCACGGGGCTTCAAGTTTAAAAGTATTTTTTAGGACAATAACTGCATCACCTTCCGAACGGACCCCAGGTTAGATCTTGGATTAAAAGCAGCTATCTGAAGGTACAAGTGGTTTGGGGGGGTCAGATTGTGGGTACAGAGTCGCTTTAAGGCTATATTCACACATAGTATTCTAGTGAGTATTTCTGTCAGAATTTTGGTCAGTATTTGTAGCTTAAATCAAGAGTGGAACTGACAGGGGAAAGTTAAAAAATACTGACCAAAATACTGAGCGAAATACTGTGTGTGAACAGAGCCCTACAGTGAAGCTACAATGAATATTTTGTATTACCAAACACTCTTTGCAGTGACTGAACCGTGCCTATTAAAAGGGGAATCCTGAGTTGTGGATGTGCATGGGCAGAAGTTGTCCTTCTAAACCCTTTCAAAAACCAGGTTTACATCTTGTGGTGCTGTTGAGGATCTCACCAATTTCTAAATACTCAAGTGATTGTATTATGAACAAATTACCTTTGATTACAGGTAAACACCTGCTTAAGAGCAGGGAATATAATTCGTAATTAGAAAGGGACAACATGATCATTAGCTAATAGAGAAAATACACCCCAAAAGAAAGCACTGGTAAGCAGGTGAGTAATGTAATAAAAACATATGGATTGTATTGTATACAATATGGAGAGCGCTTATTGTGTTGTAACAGCTAAATTGCAGTGAAAAAAATATTATATAATTACATTCAGTGATGTTTCCATATTTAACTATGGACTTGAATGTCTAGCTATCTAGACACACTGTTTCTACCCCCTTCAATAGAAAACAAATGCAGAGAAAAACATTTCCCAAAGTGCCACAAAATGTGTGAAACAGCATTTGAGGGAAACAAAAGGCAAGAAAACCTTACGTTGTAACTATAGTGATACATAGTGGTGGCAGCATCTTGATATGGGGTTGGTCTTCAGTGGCTGGAACAAGAAGAATGGTCAGGGATGAAGAAAAGCTGAATGGAGCAAAGTACTGAGATATTTTTAATGAAAACCTGATCCAAAGTGATCTGGACCTCAGGCCGCACTCAAACAAGAAAATGATGCTCATCACACGGCCAAGACAACACAGGAGTGGCTTTGGGACAGGCCTGCGAATGTCCTTAAGTGGCCCAGCCAGAACCCAATCAAACTCTCTGGAGAGAATATGGCTGTCCATCAATGGTCTCTACCCAACCTGACCAGGGTATGAGAAGATCTGCAGAGAAGAAAAACTGAAAATCCAGGAGAGCATACCTTGTTGCATCATAGTCAAGAAGACATAGAAGACTATGAGGTAACTACTGCCCAAAGTTCTTCAACCAAGAAAAGGGTCCGAATGCTTCATTTTTAATAAATTACATAAAAAACAATGATATCCACTTGCCTCCCCAGCTCCAGCTCTGGGGCCCGAAGCATGCTGCTCTGGTCCCCAGTCTCCGACTGCTTGCTGGTCTCCGAGGGGCCTTGAGATGTGACATTTAGCCATTTAGCAGCAGAGATGGGACCCCGCTACAGTTGCTAAAAAGCTTAGCAGCCTGCCAACATTATATATTAAGGCGTGTCTGAGAACAGGAAGACCATGAACCAGAGCAGTGTGATGCAGGTCTTCACACTGAAGCCAGGGAGGCAAGTGGATGTCATTGTTTTCATCCACCCCCTCCTCAGCGATACTGAAAAAAGGCCGGAGTACCCCTTTAATTTCATACCTACATTTACATAACTGAATAACCCTACTGCAAAAAAAAAAAAGAAAGAAAAATCCTGTCAAAAAATATGGCAGAATCAGGTTATGTAACATGAAAAATACTGCAAGTGTGAATAGAGCTTTACATAATTACCTTTTTATGGGGAAATATTATACCTGCTGAACAGTTTAATCATGAATATAGGAAAAGTGTAAAGCTGGCACCATATAGTATTTCATAGAAGCACATGTTTTTCTAGTAAGCTGGCCATATGTCTTACATGAGGCAGCTGCCTTGTGCCGTATCGGTTTCCAGAGAAAAATCTTGATATCATTATCAGCAAATATGATATACTTTGCATTTACATTTATTAAATTATTTTTCAATTTTCTTGATCTAAGCTTCACATCTATTTTAAATGAATTAATCATAGGCCAGAGTTCAGTCTTCAGTATTCCAGTATAACATAGAACATGCCTTTTAGATGTAGTAGAATATATCACTTATGGTAATACAGTCAACTTCTTAAAGTGACACTGTCACCCCTTTGTGCATTCTGACATCTCTACACAGGTGTAAAGGGTAAATTTAGCGGTTTTCATACCTTATTTTATATCATACGTCGTGGTGCTTGCTCAAGTAAAAAGTGATCTTTTATCAACTGCAGACTGTGTTAAGTTAACCCCGCCCACCGCACCACCACTGGCCCTGCCCCCTTGATGCCCATTGGTGGGCCAACCTAGAGGGGGTGGGGCTTAGACCTTTAGGCCAGCCTGTTCCAATGGCCGCCCACTCACAAAAAGGAGGTGACAGTGTCACTTTAACATTGTTGACTTTCTCTTGGCAAAAACACATAAGCTTTATTTTACTATTATGATGTGTACAAGCTTCTCTTCCCCAAGGAGGACCGGCAACTTTGGTCAAGATTAAAGGAGACCTCCAGTCAAATGTCCAGGGTGGCATTTCTGAGCTGGGTTGTGACATCACAGGACCAGGAGCTATAGGAGAATGGTGGGTGATTGTGACCCTTATTTTCAATTACCAGATTCATTGCACATAGTGATCTGCAATGGTAACACTAGACAGTCATTCAAGGGACCCAAAACCTAAAGTCCACATTTGCTGTGTCTTTTCTGGATTGTTCAAAACAATCCACAACAAATCAGTAGATACTGTAGGTGTGGAATAGTCACTGTGGATTTACCTGTGGAGAATCTGCATAATTTCCATCCCATGCGGACAAACACTTTCATGTAACTGTAGAGAAGTCAATGTCGTATGGTCATATGAAATATTGTGAAAATAAGAATAGTTAATTGCATTACTGCTGGTATATGCCAAGTATGATATAATGATTATTATGGTCTGGGCACTAACTACAAGCCTCACCCTAACTAATCACAGAGGATCCTTGTTAGAACATTAATACATGTCTACATGTAGACAAGCTATGGAGAGGGGGTTCATACTGTTATATTAAAGTTTAAGGCCGAGTTCACACTATGTATGACAGCAACCATTTCTTTTGAACTGGAATGTGAGCACAAATGGGTGTGCCCACATTGTAATTCAACATAGTTGACAATGTAAAGTACAGCCGGAGCAGCACACTTTACATTGTCTGCACTATCAGTTTTGTGCGGCCACTATTCAATAAATAGCAGCCGCACAAAACTGACATTTCATTTTTTTGTGCAGCTGCAAGGAATCCCAGGCAGGGTGTATACAGAGTGTATACAATGTGGCCGGGATTCCATTAAAATCAATACAATGTATTTTTTCATTTAATATTATCTGGTGTTACAATCTGCAGCCGGTATTAAATGAAAAAAAATAATAATAAAGAATGTTGTGTGAACTTAGCCAAAGGGTTTATCAATTCTTTACACTTTGTAAAGTATGAACATAAATAATTTTTTCTTTGTACAGGTAAAGGACTTTATTAATCAGCCCAACCCTCAACCTGAGCCTATTACACAGCTTGGTATCAGGCAGGTAAGGTCACACGAGTGATCGCTAGATCGTCTATGCGACCTTTTACTTCTGTCCTTTGTCACTTGCACTTGGGCAATGTTCACACAACATCAAAAAAAGAGAAAAAGCAGCCGCCTTTTTTATTGCCGCAATGTATTTGACATTAATGCAATGCAATGAAGTCAATGAAATGACGGACATCGAATGAGCAAAGTGTATAAAATGTTTAATGTTGTCTTCGGACGTCTTTTGCAAACAGCGGATGTTATTTTTTAATTATTCACACACAGTTTCCTTTTTACCGTCCTTCCACTCTTTTTACTATTAAATTCAATGTCTTTTTAGTTAAAGACACACCCAAAGGCAAAATTAGTCTACCTGAACTAAAAAAAGTACCAACAGCCATTATCGCAATGAAGGCCGGCCATACAGCGAAATAATGGACGTCATTTTAAACTCAAAGTGACAGACAATTTTTCTTTTAAAAATCGTTGTGTGAACATAGCCATGCCCTAATACACAGCACAATGTGCGGCTGACTTTGGTTTTCAAACATGTCAAAAGCATGTGATCAGCTGAAGAATTCATTTTTTGCTTGTTCATCAGCTGATCGCTGGCCCTATTACATGTGGCAATTTTTGGTTTATTTCCCCCCCAATCACCCTGTGTATAAGGTCCCTAAGCCAGGTTAAGGGTGGGTTCACATATAGTATTTTGGTCAGGATTTGGCTATTATTTGGTGAGTACTTTAAGCCAAAATCAGGAGTGGAGCCAACACACAGAAAAAAAACTCATGAAAATCACACAACAAAAAAACATCATGGAAAGGTTTGCACCTTTTTCCTAGAATTAGACCCACTCCTGGCTTTGTCTAAAAATACTGACCTAAGCACCGTAGTAATCATAGCCATTTGCAACAATGGCCGTGATTTCTACAGTACTTACGTAGTGCTGCATTGTGTGAAGTGGGAAATTCGGATGCGACGCACACTGATGTGCCCGCATCCGAATTCTGCGTCAGAGAAGATCAACCCGACCAGTACTGCAGTACCGGCCGGGATGATCTTCTCTGACAGCGGCTGGGTCACGGAACGTCCGGTGTCTTACGTAGTGAGATCATGGCCTAAAGTTGTAACCCACAAATAGCTGCTTGCACGTACTAAATTACACGTAAACATACTCACATGACACATCAAGTACATATTGTACTTTGAACCTTTCACTTTGCTAGTTGTAAGACAAACTTTAAAGCTTTATTTGAATAACACTTTCACCTACTTCACTGTAAATCCTGCAGTGATAGCCTTAAAGGTTATGAGAGATAGCATGTGAGAATGTTTGCTTAAAGACATAGAGAACTGGTAATACAGTGATTAGCATAAAAGGGGTGGAGGGTTAAAGCATACCCACCGGAATATCAGGTAATCATGATACTACCATACCCAGTAATTTAACCTGCTGATAGCCCCCCATTGCACAGGAGACACAAAAGATGAAGGTATGTCTGTTACCTTCATCCTCTGCACTGTTCCTGTGCACTTAGTCATATACTCCTTTGCCCAGTAAAACTGTTAAGAGCACTGCCTTCACCCCCATAGTGCTGATCCAACCCGCCCCCAGCCGACCCACTCCATTGATTACCATTAGAAGGGACGGGCCAGACGAGGGCAAATCTGCAATATGGGGGCCTGAAAGTGCTCAAAATGGTGCCCCAGTGCTCCAAACTGTCTTTCTGGACCATGGAGTAAACAACTAAGTGCACGGCAACAGTGCATACCTTCATCCTCAGCGTCTACTGTGCAATACGGGGCTATCAGCAGGTTCGATTCGTGTAACCTACTCATAGTTCCCCTTTAAATAAAAAAAATAAATAAGACATTCTCACCTTCCCGTTCCTCCACTAGTCCTGTTCTGACATGTCCCCAGATGATCTCTTCTTCCTGGGCCTTTACAGCACATGATATGGCTGACTTTAGCACTCAGTTTCTGAGATACCCAAAGTCCCTAATCAAAAACCAATATTCAGTCAAAGTTTCTTAATTATGTTTTCTAATGCTAAGTTTACACGAGGCGATTATTGGCCCGATCACACGATTAACGATTTCGAAGTAACGATTTTTTTTATAACGATCAGCATTTAGACGCTACGATATATCGTACGGAAAAATCGTTTTGCGATCGCGTGCCCGCAGCCCGGCCTGCCCACAGCCCGCCCCCCCCTTCTCAACCGCAGCCCCCTGCGCTGCCCCGATCGCCACCCCCTGCCGCCCCGATTGCCACCCCCGCCGCTGCTCCGATCGCCACCCCCGCCGCTCTGATCGCCACCCCCGCCGCCCCGGCCACGTTACCTGCTCCGCGTAGCAGGTCTTCAAATCTCCGGCTCCCCTCTTCAGCACATTGATTGGCTGAAGAGATGAGCCGGGAATTTCAAACGGCTCCTCTTCAGCCAATCAGTGCTCCTCTTCAGCACTGATTGGCTGAAGGGGAGCCGTTTGAAATTCCCGACTCCTCTTCAGCCAATCAGTGCTGCCTTGCATTGATTGGCTGAAGAGGGGAGTCGGGAATTTCAAACAGCTCCTCTTCAGCCAATCAGTGCTGAAGAGGAGCACTGATTGGCTGAAGAGGAGCCGTTTGAAATTCCCGGCTCCCCTCTTCTGCCAATCAGTGCACTGAAGAGGGGAGTCGGGGATGTGGAAGACCTGCTACGCGGAGCAGGTAAAGTATGGTCGCGTTGGGGGCAATCGCAGCGGCGGCGGGGGTGGCCATTGGAGAGGCGGGGGCGGCGATCAGAGCAGCGGTGGCAATCGGAGTGGCGGTGGCGGGGGTGGCGATTGGGGCGGCGGGGGTGGCGATCGGGGCGGCGGGGGTGGCGATCAGAGTGGCGGCGGTGGCGGCAGGTGTGCCGAACGAGCCGAAGCAGGGGGCTGTGAGCGGGGGGCCAGGCTGCGAGCGGGGGGCCGGACTATCGCGCAACGACTGTTTACACGGAACGATCGGCAAATTTTTTGCAAACTACGAACGACGATTTATGAACATGTTAAAAGATCAAAATGAATGATTTCTCGCTCGCCGTGCGATCGTTCGCTGCGTTTACACGTACAATTATCGTTAGAATTCGATCGTTATCGTGCAAATTCGCACGATAATCGTTCCGTGTAAACCCAGCATAACTTCACAAAATGTGAATCTCCCGGCCATGCTTGCATGTCATTTGATTGTCTTATTAGATATTTATATTAACCAACCCATACACACATATACACATTAATATAATAATTTTCTATATTGTTTTCATGCCTGACCTACTAGGATAACGCTTTGCAGAGTCAAAGAGAATAATGCATAATCTGCAATTACACCCAGGGAGTGAAGGTTCATTGCTTTGGCACTGAAGTCTGTATTTTAAGTTGTGTAAATACTTTACCAAAGATTACTTGTTTAGCATGTCTTGCTGGGTAGCAGATGGCTCTGTGCGTGTTCATTACATAATAGATTTTTACATATTAACTTATTATTGTCAGTATTGCTGAACTTATATGCTCTTTGTATAAGACTTTATTTAAATTTTCAGAACATTTTTATGCCATGCCAACAAGCCAACAAGCACTGATCTCACTGATCGGCACTTGTTTGTGGCTACAGATTATGATCCTATGGAACTAGCGAGCCATTTAAACATTATTTTGGTCAGTATTTTCATCAGTATTTGTGAACCAAAATTAGGAGTGGAACAAAGAGAAAAATTTAAATGGAAAGATTTGTACCCGTTCTGTGTTCAAGGCTTACTTCTGTCTGTAGTTTACACATACTGATGCAAAATACTAACTGAAATACTGCTTTGTTAAAATGGCCTAAAATTTTAGAATGCGGTTAAAGGAGACATACAATGCTGTGATCCACCATGTCAATGGGAACAAGGTTAGGACATAATGGGTTTTGTCATGCACAATTCTTTGCTTTGTTTGGAGATAAGCATGATCAATGCAACGCAACATCAAAAAGCAGCTGTAAAAAGGATTCCGCTAGGTAGAAGGTAGAAACCTGGTGTACAACTTTTTTTTTTACTCCAGTGTTATATATTATGGGGGAAGATATTTGCCTAGGCAAGAGGTTTACGTTGTTCCAATAAGTATTACGAGAGTGATGAATTTGTTTACAGTCCTGGAACATGTTGGAGCAGGGGGAATGAAAAACACTGTTTTGGAATAAAGCAACTACCTGTGGAAAACAGTAATGTTCTTTTCAAATCTATAATACATGAAATTAAGCTTTTAGCATTTGTCTTTTTCCACCAGAACTTGAACAGGAAACATTTTAGAAGGAAACAAACTAAGAGGTAGATAACAGTGGGTTATACAATATACGTCTGCACTAAAAGCTTATAATGAGTGAGAGGTAACGCTGGCTGCTAATGTTATCAAAACGTAAACTGTGCCAAGTGAAGCAATGCCCAATCCCACAATGCACTGTGCTTTTGCTTTGTCACTCCAATACAAATAAAATTATGCAGAGCCCATATCCGGGAGTCCACACAACGTCAGGTTGGAAAAAAAGCCAGTCAGTGAACATAGGAGGATGTCTGTCTAAATTGTACGTAAAAGTGTTGTAGCATGAAACAAAGTTGGTCAAATCTGATGACACCTATACTGTATGTAAAAGAAGACAAATGTACAGTAAGGTACCTTACATCCCTGTACCCCCCCCCCCCCCCCCGTACTTCCTGGAGTTTGCAGTTGAATTGAGCATGCCTATCCCACTCCAGTGGGTCATTATTAGAGATGAGCTTGTCCTGAGCACTCTGGGATTCGGCAGCTGAGACTGCAGAAGTTGAATGCAGCCCTAGGGAGTCCTGGTAAACATGGATATAGCCTGTGCTGCATTGTTCTCGAGATTCACTCATCTCTAGTTGTAACCAACACAGCAGATTATCAAAGCAAGGCAGGCACATGGCGGGATTTGTAAGTCCTTATTTCTCAAACACTATAGTTTCATAAAGGCTTGTACATTTGCAATGTGCTTAGTTTTACTTTAGTTTAGTTCAGACCAAGTGTTCTTAATTACACATACAGACAGTCCTTAGAACACGCTTTATTCGCAGGAGATGTTGTTGCTATGCTTGTTCGTCTGTTGTTTGGGTCATTTTGACATATAAAAAAAAAATCAGTTCCCTGTGTAAGGCCGGGTTCACACTACGTAAAAAACATATTTGCGCAAACAACGGCCGTTCTAATGCAAATAACGACCGCTGTTTGCACAAATACTCCCGTTGTTATGAAATACGGCCGTTTTTTTTTACGTAGTGTGAACATAGCCTAAGAGGGAATGTGTGGTCAAAAGCTACAAAAACAATACAGCCTCCTCACCAAACACCATGTAAAAGCTTTCTAAATAAGCATGATGTATGAAACGTTTCCTCTACTACAGAACATCTGATAGGACCCATAGACATTAAGCTGCCAGTTCCAGTGGGGTTTGAATCCGCTTCAGGGAATGAAAATATGCATAGTCCCCCTGGCTCAGAATATGCATGGCTCCAGGAGCACTTTATTGTCTTGGCCTGTAGATGTGTCTCTCTGTTGCTCACTGTCACTTACCAGGGTAGGCGCATCCATCTACCCACAGCACACTGCCCATCAATCATGCACCTCTGCAATTATGCCTCCATTGTTCATAGGTCACACCCAAACAACTGAGAAATCATGGGGTGTCCCCAGCAATCCATGGCCTACTTAAAGTGTCACTGTCGTGAAATTTTTTTTTGCAGAAATCAATAGTCCAGGCGATTTTAAGAAACTTTGTAATTGGGTTTATTATCCGAAAAATGCATTTTTATCATGAAAAAGCAGTTTGAAGCTCTCCCCCCTGTCTTCATTGTTCTCCTATGGAGAGAGCTAAAGAAAAGACCAAAACAGGACAACAAAGAGTTAATCTACAAATCCCTCACTCGTTATCTGTTCTGACCATCACCAGTGACCTGTCTGAGCTCAGATTACAGCTGTCACCCAGCTCCGTGCCTGTAATCCTCTGTTACCTGCTTTCTGCTGCCGGCTAACTCCCTCCTTCCTCCTCCCCCCTCCCCTCTCCCTAGAGCAGACAGGGTACGTCTCCTGCAACAAGTCACAATTTTCAGATTTTTTGGAGTGGATGAAAAAGAGGAAGGAGGGGGGGGACCTGGGAAAAGGCTTTTTACATGCAGATAATGGCAGATTTGGCTAATAAACCCAATTACAAAGTTTCTTAAAATCGCCTGGACTATTGATTTCTGCAAAAAAAAAAAATACGACAGTGACTCTTTAACCATCCTCTGACGTACACACCACTAGTCTCCAGTAACTTCTCACAGGTTCTCTCTTGTCATACACCAAGATGACACAGCATGTACAAGAATGTTGCTGACATAAAAAGAATATTTGGACTTTCTTTTTACAACTACATGTTTTCAGACATTAGTCAGCTCCTAGCTGAAGGATTCCCCAACCTAGCCCTTGCTATGACCTCTAGGCAACATAATGCGTGAGGCTGGAAATTCCCCACCACCATCTTGATTATCCCAATGGTAACCATAGCAGTGCACACACAATGTAACATCAAATTACTCAATTTACAGTTTGCACAGAACAACCACATCACCCAGCAATAAACATATTTACACAGCAAATATAGTAACTGGAAGAAAAGCCTGTACTATTTACAAATTCCCACTGTTTATCCTAATAATTGTATGGTCTGTACTGTATATATGGCTTAATTATTGGAAGAAATCCACAGAATGGATATAGTAAGGGGAATTGCACCTCAGCAATAGCACAGACCCAGTGGTGGAAAATTGTAACACTTTCACCAAACAGTTAGACCACCATAGAATATAACCTTTATTAGGAATCACTAAAAAGGTTGACACCTGACATGTAACACATACTGATACTAACCCAACACAGGGCTCAGAACGTGAGTAGAAAGCCTGGGTAGTAGATACTAGAAAACCAGATAATGGCTTGGACCAGGGGGAAGACAAGAGTAAAGTGCGCCCTAATCTACCAATGTATTATGTCTTTCCCTACATTTTGGGGTGCCCACCTCCTTAATAGGGTGGCCCCAACCACGGTGTCGGTCCCTATTCTGCGTAGAGTGCCCAGGACAAAATAAAACACAAACACATACAACAAAATATATTGTGCGCTGTGTATTTAAATAGAAACTATAAACAGCTATGAACAACAACAGTGACACTATAGGAAATTATATTCCTGTGCCCTGTGTGATATTAAATGGCTTTTTAATGGTGCATAGTAAAAGTTATATTTTATGATTTATGGTCTAACTGTTTGGTGAACGTAAATTAAAGGTAAAGCAGACCGGGGACAAAACTCATTTGGAAAAAAAAAACATACAACATAGACAGTTAATAATGTGATTCTGTAAAGGGCAAGGTGTTACCCAAACTAGCACCAACTTAGGCCAGAATCATCATGACATGTTTTGTAGTCAGCAGCAGAGATTGGGGAGGCAAGTATCTGAAAGTTAATCTTATAGCAGCACTTATGAACTTATCATAGGAGGTAACCCTTAGCATGAAAAGTAGCAGATCTGTATGAAGTCATCCTACAACAATCTAGTTCATGATATGGAGCCAGTATACATATTTGTCTTTCCCTTATCACCACTTAACTAGGAGTTTTCTTTGTCATCTGACTTTACAGCAAAAGAAGTCGACCTTAAATCTTCATATAACTGTACTGATTCTTTTATTATGTCTGTTTTTTTGTCTTTTCTGGTGTAGATTAACCCAATGTCATTACTGTTTTCTCCAGAATTGCATTTGAAATTACCCAAGGGTAGGATCCCCATGGTGTATGTTTGCATTCCTACAAAAAAACATGATAAACTTAGATATACCTCCTCAACACTACACTGTACCTGTGCAATGTCCCATTACCTGTTTCCCAGCTACTTTATGATTAAGGTTGTCATGTGGCTGAACTCGGAGAACCCTGAGGAAGACTAAGAAATGTATGTCGGGACTTTATGTGCAGGGGGCCGCTGGAGCACAATGGGTGAGTGAATCCAAGCACGTCTAGTAATATATAATAATAATATTAATAATATTAGTGTGACTGGGTCTGGGGGAATCTTGCAGCATTCCAGGACAATTTTAGGCAGAAGTATGCAATAATACAAAATCCTCCTTTAAAAGCCCGCACACTCTGAGATCTGCGGCTTCCTCGTGTTATACTGTATATTATTTGGTGATTGTTTTCATACATTTCAGCTTTTAGATTTTGTTTTTATAAGTAAATCATGTTTGTATATCAAATATAAATAATTTTTTTAACTATTTTTTATGGCGTATGCCCATATCTCTTTGTGTATAATTGTTCTTTAGTTGGTTTCTATGGTTGAGACAATAGACAATGATAATAAGTGATATTTGAGTGATACAGTGTATCTGAGTCCCTTCTGTTGTCTGTGAAACAAGTCTATGCATCTAAATCAGTCTAAGCCTGGATGTTAGCCAGTGCACATGTCTGGTAGCTCAGCTACTGCTAGGCAGACTATTTATTTAGCTGTGTAAAAGCATATACAGGAAGAGACAAACAAATAGGAAAATATTCCATGACAAATTCTAGTTCCTTAAATCATCTGTGAGTTGTATCCGATCTTTTATCCAAATCTAAGTAGAAGATCTTCCCTTATGCCACAAGCAAGTCACTACCAATGCAAGCTGCAAGAATTCATTCTACATTGTTTTACTTTTTTCTTTGAGTCCAGGGTTAGAGAAGTTGCTCAAGGGCTCCCTGGCATTGTTGTTTTCTATTAGGCCTCTGGTTGTAGATGGTGCTTCCATGTTGGTGATTGTGCTCCTCCTTGCAACCCTTCAGGTGTTGTGAGAGAGATCAGAAGAGTTATTCTCTTAGGAGGAGATTTATCAAAGGGTGTAAAATTTAGACTGGTGCAAACTGGCCACAGCAACCAATCACTGCTCAGTTTCCAGCTCTGGTGAAAGGAAAGAGGAGCTGTGATTGGTTGCTAAGGGAAGTTTGCACCAGTCTAAATTTTACACTCTTTGATAAATCTCCCCCTTAGTATGAATATTTTCTTCTTTACCACAGACAGCCAAACTGTGAAGAGACTTCTTTAAGTAGATCTGTATTTCATAGCAACCAGGCTATGTTCCCACTCCAAGATTATATTGGGAAAAAGCATCCCTCTATTGATTATGACCACCACAAATAATGATCATGATCATTATTTGCAACCATTATTATCAATAGATGGCTGCCTGTTCTTGATAAAATCTTGGAGTGGGAACTACAGGGTGGGTATTACTACCAAAGTGCCCTAATGTCAAGTTCTTCAATTAACTTGCTATTCTTATTGAACTTACAAGGGAAAGGGACCAAATATTCTTACTCCAACGCATATATGCCCCATCTACCTTTTGCTTTACATGTTTACAGGTTTTTGCACTGGTTAGTAGTTTAACACTGTAAAGCAATCACTGAAAGGGGTGCATATGGGGGACAAGGGATGCCTTCATAGCCACTCTACCATATGACATCAACCCCCCTATCTGGATATCACATTATCATAAAACTTCCGTAGATATATTAGCCATGCTACCAAATAATTTGCTGTCACAAAAAAAATTATATACACTAGCATATCTCTGAATATGACAGTCATTTACTTGCAAAATAATAGCACAATCCTAATCCTAAATAATACCTCCACACCAATACCACATATATCTAACACACGTAGAAATACAACATATGATATTGAAAAGGTTAAGTATCAGCTCACCCTTGTGCAATGTTGATTTAATGTTGTGTGGTTCTCCTGAATGGAGCGCAAGGAAATAGTTTCGGGCCATCCTCCATGCAATCAACATCAAAAAAGGAATGGTTCCACAGCTCCTTAAACTTCCCAAAATTTATTGTCAGTACATTAAAATCTTCACAAGGTTAAAAAAGCACTGACGCGTTGCAGAAGCAAACCTCCTTTATCATGGCCAAGATTAAGGAGGGTTGCCTCTGCAACGCGTCTGTACTTTTTTCAACCTTGTGAAGATTTTAATGTACTGACAATAAAGTTTGGGAAGTTTTAGGAGCTGTTTAACCACTCCTTTCTTGATATGATATTGACATTTAACCCCATCACGTCAGTAACATGTATATATACGTTCCTACTGCACATTCCCCGTGCAGTAGGATTGTCCATATACGTTCCTGACTTCAGGGGGTTCGATGTGTGCGGGACCGCTGCAGTGAGAGCAGCCCCGCACACATCAGAGTACAGGGAGCCGAGGGTAATGACAGGCAGCTGCGATCCCGCAGCTGCTTGCCATTAACCCCTTAAATGCCACAATCTATCGATCTATAGCGATCGCATTATTTAAGGTACTCAGTGACAAAACAAGCTTCTGTTACTGAGTGATCTGGACCGATCGCCTGTTCCGATGCGTGGGGTAAGTCACTTACCTCCATCCTGTTGAATTGGTGTTCTATGTATAGAGTCTGCTCTCAGGCATAGCATAGATCAGTATGTGCAATCTAATGATTGCATGTTTAAAGTGAAAAAAAAAGTATAAAAAAAAAACCATATAACCACCCTCCCAATAAAAGTTTAAAATACCCCTTGCCCAATATAAAAATAAAAATATAAAAAAAAAAAAATAATAAACATATTATATATGGTAGCATGCAGAATTGTCCGATCTTTTAAAATATAACATTATTGTTCCTGCACGGTGAACCGCATAAACGTAAAAAAAAACACACACACCAAGATTGCTGATTTTTTTAAATTATATATCAGAATAAAATTAATAAAAAGCTATCAAAAATTTTCTGTTATACGAATATGGTATTAACAAAAACTAGAGATCATGGTGCAAAAAATGACACCTCAACAAGCCCTGTAGGTGGAGAAATAAAAGCGATATGGCTCTTAGAAGGTGGGGAGGAACATTGCATTAATTTGATCCGGGCATCTGGGCATCAAAGGGCTCTGTCTTGAAGGGGTTAATGTTAATTTAGTGGTTTCCTTTCAGTGCTATACTGGTGCACTGTGGGCTCTAATGCTGTAGTGAAGCCCCTTTCACTACCAAGGAAGTACCGTGCAGGGTGGCAACTCAGAAGCCAAGGATGCATCCAACCCATCATGGCTACAACTATCCATATCTCCTGCTGTGTATGATCTTGGTCTTGTTGTAAAGCTTGTTTTCTGCGCCTAACTGAATGTGAAGTTGATTTTAGCCTGCAAAGTTCTATTAGACTAATTAGTTTTTGTGCAAAAATAAAAAAAATGTGCAAAATTAACAAAGCTTTTTTGTGAATAATTTATTTAAGAAAAAAATCCTGAAATAAAAGAAGGCACACAAAAAATTGCAGTTATTAGACTGAATGATAAATTCTCCTTATATAGATTACCTAAATTTATTTTTCATTATTTATTGCGTTCTGTACAGTCTAATGTTGATCTGGAAGTGGGTAATGTAAGTGTTTTTGCAGCTGTGCCATAAAACGACTAGGTTTTTGCTTTGATTAGAACTCTTTAGATACGTGGATAGCACACATTTAGGCTTTTTGTCTAGATTGTAAAGAGGTGTAAATAATGAAGTGTTAGCTCAGTAATTTACCAATTTCAGCAAAACATTGCTGACTTTGGAAAAAGGATATTTCTTAAACAAAAGGAAATTCCAAGTCTGTTTTTCTTGCTTCTTAGCTTGCTGAAAGTAACCGATATGTGCTGCAGGGGGGGGAAACTGTTAGTAAATCTTTTATAAAGGTTTATGCACTTTGTAATAAAATGAGCATCTGGATCAACTGTTTGTTCCTTTCATTAAGCATTAGTCACTTTAACAAGGCAAGCATGTGACAACAGCATGCTCTGTTTGTGCAGGTCAGTAAGGTGAATACTGTACCTATGTATGCCTAAAATTGCATGAAAGTTTGGCATATAGAAGCTTTTATAGCAATGAAGTTATGCTTTATCAGGCTCTGGATATCTGGTTGTATTTCCTCTTAAAGGGAACCAATGAACACAGTATACATCTACTGTGCAGCTCACGGAGCATACCAGCCACGACGAGAGACATTCCAGGGCCAGGACCCATCTTGGGGTATAAGACTGAGTTAGAGAGTACATGCAGATACTTACCTTTAAGCACTCCTGCACATTAGCTATGTCGGGCTAGTGAAACCTGTGGTGAGGCTTCCACAGACGGGAACCAAGGACTTATCCACGCTGAGGGGCTATTCTTCTCTTTCTTCTCAAGTGTCCTAATAACTTTAACAGGAGCTAAATAAGTCAGCAGTTAGGAAAGAACAATTAAAACTAAATAACTCTGCTGAAAACCTGCTAGTATCTAAAGGGGAACTCCAACGGGTAGCTTACCGACAATGGTGGGGTCTGTGTTCCTGGATTCGTTTCACTCTGTACCCTCGACCAGCAATAGGCAGATCTTCATAGCCATGGATTCAGGTATTTCAAGTATATCACCCCTGGCACAAAGTGGTTAGAGCCTTTTACAGCTAAGTACAAAGTGACTGAAGAGATGTCCCCTGGAAGTCAAGTGTTACAAGTAACAAGTAAACTCCTTGAAAAGACAGTGCTAAAACTTAAAGAAAACTTTATCGCTTCAGTATGCCTGCTTAAAGCAGTTAGTCTAAAAAGTCACTAGTGATTTCAGTATACCTGCTAAAGCAGTGACTCAAGTACCCAAAGTATTACCAAGGGATCTCAGTCAGACAACTCTCAAGCTACCTATTATTGCACCTTGCTAACAAGACTGTGATTTATCATGAACTGTGCCTTCAAGAAACGCTATAGTAAAAGTTCCAGTTTAAGTTACTGCTGGACTCTGTGGTCCCTCTGCACCTACACTGTTCCTTACTAGTGATGAGTAAATAGTGAGATATTCGAATATTCGATATTCGTACGAATATCCCGCGAATATTCGAATATTCAATCCCATTAAAGTCTATGGGAACAAGTATTCGATAAGTGAAAAACATCTATTTGTCCATTTGGAGGGTGAAACCGGAAGCTGGGGGATTTGAACGCTTATCAAATATTTATCGAATATTCGCGGGATATTCATACGAATATTGAATATTCGAATATCTAACTATTCGATCGAATATATATTTGATCGAACAGTATTCGCTCATCACTATTCCTTACTGAGTGTCCATTGGGATGCAGAGAGCGCATTTACTTCTTCGAGTCCTGTGACAAGTGCTGCAGCGGTACAGCAAAACGTGCTCTTGCAAGTTCCATCTAGCAACCGGTGAGTTACGACAATAACATATGCAGCTGAGTTGTCTCCTTCTTACACTGGCTCTGTAGCTACCTTGATAGTACACAATACTAGCACAGCAGCTGCTAGTAATGCCTCTCTCTTATGTTAGCTTGTAGTTTATGAAAGGAAAGGGAAAAAAAGGGCAAGGTGGTGCAGAGACTACTGTCTACATAAAGTCTGTATTATGGCTCCCTAGCTTTCACTGCCTCACTGTCCCTACTGCTCCCTCCTGTCACATGCTTTACTGTGCCTACTGCCCTTCTTGCTGTCACATGCCTCACTGTCCCTACTGCCCTCTCCTGTTACATCTCACTGTTTCTACTGCCCCTCTTCTGTCACATGCCTAACTATCCCTACTGCCACACTCCTGTCAAATGTTCACTGTCCCTTCTTTCCCCTCCTCATGTCATATTTCAACCTGTGTACCAATGCATACATGTGGTGTGCATGAGACCTTAAAGTCCCCGACCACCCACCAACCTGACAGCACCAATGGATAGATATTAATAAAAATATTTAGAATAATGGCTTTGTTGCTTATGACCATGTTTTAATTCTCATCAAAAAGTGCCTTTACAGGGGCCATGAATAGTCTTAATGAGGCCGGGCCTAGGGTTCCCTGGGCCCGAGCACCTCACCGTGCTGTATACCTGTCACTTTGCATAATCGGTCATGTTTACTGTGTAGATAGCACAGGGAGGCATAGTGGTGCTGGAGCTCCAGAAACTCACAGTAAAAGGTATCTTTTAGGAAAATAAAAAGACAGACACAGTCAACAAAATTATATTTTGAATGCTTATTGATATCTGTTGAGCAGTGCTACCTGCTTGGTAGGCAGTCAGGGGGTCACAGATTCACTTAAAGAATAGTAAGAAAGATTAAGGGTTTGTTGTCATTTCTACTTCAAATTGATGTGTACTTAAGACTATCTGTTAGCCTTAAAATGGCATGCAAAAACTTGGACCTGGACCTTTGCTTTATACCTTGAAATAGTTAATACTTTCACTGTAACATGTTCTAACACCCCTTTATGTCAGCAGCACTCCCTATGAGTCATTAACTTGCTGCCAATGAACACCTTGCGGATGTCTTGGCAGACTTTAAGTTTGAACAGTCTGTTAATCATGACGTGGTCACCTTTTTATACCAAGCCCTGGTGCTGTCACAAAGATCTGTTTACAAATGAACAATACACCTATTGTTTTAAATTAAATCTGGGATGGATTTGAGAAAAATACCAACCCTGTACTTATTCAGGTCTAGTTACCTTAACAAAAGATTTAATGTAACTATTCTAGCATTTTAAGTGCCATTGCTTTAATCGATTATGCAGACAACAGAGCATATTTAAAACCCCTTCCTGCAAATTCACATTTATGGATGTCGGGGTTTGCTCCTTTTGAGCACAACCTCATGTTTATGAACATAAAGAAGTTAAACTGTTGCTGCTGAGTGATGGCATCTAATGATGAGATGTCCTGGGTTCCAGCTAGGGACCTCTCATCACCCAGTCTTACCGCTACCAGCACGATATTGATACATCATGCTGGGCAGGAAAACAATCCAGGACAGCCATTCACCGTCCGTAGGTCCGCGAAAATTTGCGAATGTGTGAATGCAACCTAGGTGTTTCTGTAAGCACAATAGAAAGATGCTTTCGGAATGTTACCAATTTGTGTGTGACTCCTATATAACAGATTTAATCATATCTACATGTGTTTTCTCTCTGAATATACTCTTGGTGAGTGGTGCAACAGAAAGTTTTCTGCTAGTGTCCTACTGTAGATCCCTGTCAATTTAGCTGGTTGACTCTTGACATTCCTAAAAATGTTTATTGCTGATTATTTCCTGCTAAGTATATAATATTATTGCCTTACATAAATGTGTAATTTTTTCCCATTACTTTTATGAACTGTATATTAATATCTATCTATCTATCTATCTATCTATTCTGTCTTTGAAAAACAACACATATTTGCGAAGCAGGTCTGAATAAACACACACGTTTTTAGAATATTACTGTGTTTATTAAAATATCACGATGGAAGTCTTATGAGTATTTGTGCCTTAAAGGGGTACTTTGGCATTGGGAAATGTTTTATCTGCTGCAGGTACAGTATATAGAAAATAATAAAGATGTTATTATTGCATCTTTATGCTCCCCTGGTGTTTTACCGTGGCACATCCACATACTCTGCTGACCTCAGTACCGCCACTTCTGCATATGTCCTGGAACGGCACTGTCCCATCTCAGTCCTGACTTTGCAGGCTGTCACTACCGAGATAAGTTTATCTGCAGAAGTGGTGGCGGCTGTGGTCAGCAGGGCATGCGGAGACACTGAAGGTGGACACCAAGGGATCATTTTGAGGTTAGAATAATATCTTTATTATTTTATACATAACTGCATCATTGTATCAAAAGTTTACCAATGCTGGAGTACCCCTTTAACCCCTAGGCGACCTAGGACGTATCGGTACTTCCTGGAAGTCTGTCCCCAGACGACCCTGGACGTACCGGTACGTCCTGAGCTATGAAGCGCGCTCCGGAGTCAGCAATCAGCAGCCGACACCCCACCGTTAATGACACGCTGCATCGATCACGCTACAGCGTGACATTAACCCCTGAAACGCTGCGGCCGCGGCGTTTAAGTGTAAGTGACAGGGGGAGTCCCCTGTCACTTACCGATCAGGAATACAGACCTCCGGAGGTCTCTCACCTGCCTCCGCGCGGTCCGATTGGCGCTCTGGTCACTGAGCCTGCACAGGCAGGCTCAATGAGCAGAGCGCCGATAACACTGATCAATGCTATGCCTATGGCATAGCAATGATCAGTGTGAATAATAAAAGTAATGTATGTCCCCCAAAGGGACTTAAAATGTGTAAAAGAAAAAGTTAAAAATCACTAACACACTACCCCAAAACCTCTCCCCCAATAAAAGTTTAAATCACCCCCCTTTCCCATTATATAAATAAAACATATAAAAATAAATAAACATATAATATACCATAGCGTGCGTAATTGTCCGATCTATTAAAATATAACAAGCGTAATTGCGAACGGTGAACTGCGTAGACAAAAAGAGGGAAAAAAGTGCGCAGATTACCGATTTTATGTTACATTATATATAAAAAAAAATTATAAAAAGTGATCAAAACGTCCGATCTTCACAAATATGGTATTAATAAAAACTAGAGATCATGGCGGAAAAAATGACACCCAATACAGCCCCGTAGGTGAAAAAAACAAACAGTTATAAGCGTCACAATAGGCCCATTTTATTAATATTTAATTGCCAAAAGAAAGGATTTAATTAAAAAAATACATATATAACATTAGAGAAGCTGTGTAACCTGCATATGGTTGTGTTCGGACTGACCTATAGAATAATGGTATCATGTCGCTTTTACCATATAGTGCATTACGTAGACACAGTAACCCCCTAACGTTACCATATTGCATTGCTTTTTTACGATTTCACCTATTTATATCTTCATAAATAATGTATTTGGGATTTCGTCATACATGTTATGGTAGAATGAAAGACTCCATTACAAAGTACGACTATTCCTGTAACAAATAAGCCCTTACATGGCCTTGTAGATAGAAAATTGAAAGTGCTAGAGCTCTTAGAAGGGGAGGAGGGAAAAACGAAAGCGCAAAGATCAAAATTTGTGCGGTCCACTGGGTCATTTTGGGCCTGGTCCTCAAAGGGTTAAGGTGCTTGTACATTTTATTCTAAAGCAGAGGTCTCAAACTCGCGGCCCTCCAGCTGTTGCCAAACTACAATTCCCATCAGGCCTGGACAGCCAAAGCTTTAGCTTTGGCTGTCCAGGCATGATGGGAATTGTAGTTTGGCAACAGCTGGAGGGCCGCGAGTTTGAGACCCTTGTAATCTAAAGTCTGCCAAACCTGCCACTCTGAGGGTATAAGCTGTATGAGGGCCTCCTGACTGCACCAAAATCATCTAGATTAAGCGTGACAGATTTTTGCCGCCTGAGGCTTTTGTTTTCTGAAGGTTACACTGGCTGTGGCTTACGCCTCGTCATAGGGAACACGCAAAAGTTTGGCTATGTTAAATGTTCATGTGTATGGGGAGGATGGAAGACATAAATGTTGGTTGAACAATTGTTCAGCTGTCAGTTATTGAAGGTGTATAAGCACCTATACTGTGACAGTGTATCCCTCAACTCTTAAGGGTACAAACCCACACACCGTATACACAGCAGATACGCAACAAATACGCAGCAAATACGCAGCAGATTTGTTGGTACAGATTTGATGCTGTGTTCAGTTATTTAGATCTAATCTGCTGCGTATTTGCTGCATGTTTGCTGCGTGTTTGCTGCGTATCGCAGCAGTAAATACACTGCTTATACGGTGTGTGGGTTTATACCCTAAAGGGGTATTCTCAGCTGCCAAACTTACCTGATTTTACTTCCTACTTTGGGTGGAGAATGGGCACTTACACAGTCATTGGGTGTTCAGGCCAGCAGCACTGTGCTCTTGCGCTTTGCTGTTCTGCTCTGCTATTCCATGTCCTGTTCTGACAGCTTCACAGGCTGGGAGCTGTCAGTGTGAAAATGGATTACTGCAGTTAAGGTGGCCTAAAGCCATGCTCCTAGATTCTGACCACCCCACCCTTCACAGCAAAGCTTGAGGGATTGAGTCACCATCCCAACCACTGCTGATAACACAGTGTGTTCAGGAACCTAGACAACCAGCCGGGGCTGGACTGGGACTAAAAATCAGCTCTGGCACTCAAGCCCCAGCAGCCCTTCTTCCCCCATATATCATGGATAGTGGTGACTATACATGTAGTAGTGAATTCTGCTTCAGTTAGCCAAGTCCCTCTCTAGTCTCTTAAATATATGAACACATAAAAAAGTTAAAGTAGATAAAAGTGAAGATATAACATCATCCACTGCAGATTCAATTTACGTATCTATTTAAACTGATTAAATCAGCAACATCAAATCCGCAAAGGATGTGTATGAATGTGCCCTTAGAGATAATCTGTGAGGTCCATACTAGGTACACAGCTGCACTTTTGCCCCTGCTTGTTCCTGCTCTGATTGTCTGTCATACAGGGCGGCGCTGCAGACTTATAACTGACTCTAGTGCAGTAACTCACAGGTGGCGTCTTCTCTGCATGAATTGCAAGTGACATTTTTCATTGTCAAAGTTGTTCGCTTTTTCTTTCCTTCCATCTCCATCTGGCTCCAACCATCATGAAGACTTCTCCAGCCATGACGCCACAGGATCTGCCAGACAAACATTTTAGGCTCCTTGCTCAACAATCATCCTCATCTTTGTACAAAGTCCCCATGTATTGCCCCACACAGAAATAGTGCCCCATATAAGCAGCTATGCCCAATATGCCAAATAGTAGTCAGGCCGCTCTGTGTCCCCTGTATGGTAAACAAGCCTTCTCTGTGCCCACATATAGGACAGACCCTCTCCGTGGCCTCATACAGTATAGACTTCTCTGTGCCTCCATATAATATATGCCCTCCTTGTATCTCTATATAGTAGATATAGTATAGGGAATCCAACTGTAGTAATCCCCTTATATGCAGTCCCACTACAGTAACCCCCCTCATATGCAGTCCCACTGTAGTAATCCCCTTATATGCAGTCCCACTGTAGTAATCCTCCCATATGCAGTCCCACTGTAGTAATCCTCCCATATGCAGTCCCACTGTAGTAATCCCCCCCATATGCAGTCCCACTGTAGTAATCCCCCCCATATGCAGTCCCACTGTAGTAATCCCCCATATGCAGTCCCACTGTAGTAATCCTCCCATATGCAGTCCCACGGTAGTAATTGCCCCCATATGCAGTCCCACTGTAGTAATCCTCCTTATGCAGTCCCACTGTAGTAATCCCCTCATATGCAGTCCCACTATAGTAATCCCCCCCATATGCAGTCCCACTGCAGTAGTCCCCCATATGCAGTCCCACTGTAGTAATCCCCTTATATGCAGTCCCACTGTAGTAATCCTCCCATATGCAGTCCCACTGTAGTAATCCTCCCATATGCAGTCCCACTGTAGTAATCCCCCCATATGCAGTCCCACTGTAGTAATCCCCCCCATATGCAGTCCCACTGTAGTAATCCCCCCATATGCAGTCCCACTGTAGTAATCCCCCCCATATGCAGTCCCACTGTAGTAATCCTCCCATATGCAGTCCCACTGTAGTAATTGCCCCCATATGCAGTCCCACTGTAGTAATCCTCCTTATGCAGTCCCACTGTAGTAATCCTCCCATATCCAATCCCACTGTGGTAATCCTCCCATATGCAGTCCCACTGTAGTAATCCCCCATATGCAATCCCACTATAGTAATCCCCTTATATGCAGTCCCACTGTAGTAATTCCTCCTCCATATGCAGTCCCACTGTACTAATCCCCTCCATATGTAGTCCCATTGTAGTAATCTCCCTTATGCAGTCCCACTGTAGTAATTCTCCCATATAAAGTCCCACTGTAGTAATTCCCCCATATGCAGTCCCACTATAGTAACGCCCCATATGCAATCCCACTGTAGTAATCCCTGCATATGCAACCCCACTGTTGTAATCTTCCCATATGCAATCCCACTGTTGTAATCCCCCTATGCAATCCCACTGCAGTAATCCCCCCATATGCAACCCCACTGTAGTAATCCCCCCATATGCAATCCCACTGTAGTAATCCCCCTTATGCAGTCCCACTGTAGTAATTCTCCCATATACAGTTCAACTGTAGTAATCCTCCCATATACAATCCCACTGTAGTAATCCCCCCCATATGCAGTCCCACTATAGTAACCCCCCATATGCAATCCCACTATAGTAATCCCCCTCATATGCAATCCGACTGTAGTAATCACCCCCCTCCCCCATAGGCAATAGCAGCCCCAGTCTAGCTGGGCTAGTGTTTTGCATAGTGTTGTGTAAAAATAAATAAACACATCCTCACTTAGCCTGACAGCAATGCAGTCCTCTGAAGTTCCTTCCTACAGCTCTGTTACTTATGTGCTGAGGAGCCAGCCCGGGTGAGCAGCCTCTTATGGCCTGAGGTATAACGCTACCTCCGGCCACAAGAGGGACTGACAGGGCGGGAGCCAATGGCTGGCTTCCTGGCTCTGTCAGTCAGAAAGCAGAACCATTCTTCAGACCAGAGGCTGAGTGAATAGCGTGGTGGCTGGCCATGCTATTCTCTCAACCACTGCAGAGGGCCATTACAGATGTGCAGATGTGCAACCACAGCCGGCCCATCGACTGGTAATCTGGCCAGCCCACTGGGCATTTGCCCGGTATGTATGCCAGACTATTAATCAGGCATGCAACCAGAGTGACTAGCAGGGAGACATAGCTAAAAAGTTACGCAAGACCAATTGCAAAGTTTCTTAACTTTTATTGACCTACTATTTTAGCTATAGTTGTAGTCATGACAATACTCCGTAAGGACCCATGATGTACCTGTATGTAATGGTGTACTTAAGGGACAACAGAGAAAACACAACGTAAGCCCTTTCTGTACCATGTCACTTCCAGCTGCTGTCAGCACCGATAGCAGTGGCGGCTAATTAATCAATTAAAGGCCACTGTCAAAGCTGACAGCTGCGTTTAAATGCCATTTTTAAAAAAGTATCCATCGTGGTCTAGTGGCAGATTGGTTTCTTACGATGCAATTGCGAGAAGCCGATCTGTTATACTTGGAGTTCGGCCTCTGTGATGCTGGTCCTGGCTCTGCAATGGATTACTAGTGTTTTCAGCAGCCCTTAGTAATCGAGCACCGGATACATAGATCAATGCAGTACATATGTACTGCAGTGATCCCTATGAGCAATCAGTGCATTGCTCATAGGAGTCCTCTAGGGGGACTATAAATTACAGTAAATAAATAAAAGAAAAAACATATTTACTATCCCCGAGTCCGGAATGACCAGAACTATTAAATGATCACATTATCTATTCTACCCTTTGGTGCAATAAATGATCATAAAAACTGATAGCTGCTATTTGATCTTTGCTAAGTCGTAGTATGTAAACTATTCTATTGCTTTCTGTTAGATTTTTCTTTTTATGCTAAGGTTTTGGAAACCTGTCTTTACTCAGTAGATTTATACCTGTTTTCCCTGACAGCTCACAGAGAAAAGAATGTCTGATTAATAGAAGTTGTTTGATGTGTTTATTCATCATGCATTTGCTCATTGTAGAAATATAAGGGATAGTCAAAAGTGTTGGTTAATGTTGAGCTTCCGTATAGGAAAATCACGTCATTTTGATCAACTTTCGAATGTGAGAGAAAGCATTACAAGTACATTCAATGTACCATACATAAGGAGGATGGCAAAAATGATTTAAGAGGGAACTAAATATTACTACACTATTCTACATTGATAATAAAGATAAAGATGTATAGGGGTGTATACTGGCTTGTTGAGTCATAGCCATTGCTCAGGTGAAAGTGTTATGTAACTATGCCGGATTGTGGAATTGTGATGCCTAACAACTAAAGAGTAATTAAATTCAATAGTGGTCCCCATACACATTACACATAATTATAGTTCCTATTATAAGTACCTTATGAATGAAAAGGTAATGTGCTAATATATGTGCTTATTACTACGTGTGCGTGCTAGTGGTTTTGTTGAGGATGTCATGATATTTTGTATATTTTGTGCAGCCATTACAATATGGCACTGACCTTGTAAACACATAAAGATGTTTACATTCCCTAACCCCTTCATGCTGCAGTTAGTTTAGGCCTTAACCCCTTAAGGACAGAGCCCAATATTACCTTAAGCACCGCAACAATTTTCAATTTTGCGTTTTCATTTTTTCCTCCTCACCTTCTAAGAGTGCAGTGCAGCTGATCTCCTACGTTGCCAGCACAGGAGCCCAACAGATCCTGATTCTAATCTTGCCTTAAAAGACGACAGGATCAGAATAAGGCCCATTAGTGACCACAGTAGAAATCCGTATCGGCAGTCACTAAGGAGTTAAAGCTTAGGTAAGTAAACAGTAGTGCTATACAAGTAAATCTTTTTTTTTTTTTTTACCTGAGCCAATAAAAAAGTGACATAAGCCTTAGTAGAAGGATGCCCGCCCCCAGGCTATATGTGTTGCTGCCATCGTTGAATACATGAGATCTACTTTGAACATCAGTGTGTCAGTGCGTTCTCCCGTGTGCATGATAAATACTTTTAACTTCTAGTTTGGAACAGACAATATGACAGCCCTCTTGGAGTGCATCCGTATCAGTTTTAGAAGGGATTCTCTGGTGTCAGTTTCTCTTTAATAAGTTGCATCTATCTCATATATTTAGGCAATACTCTGCCTTACGATTTATTATTGCTATACAAGAAAATTACTAAAGACATATTGATTTATTTTAATATTACTTGTTATTCTCTTATTACAGTAGTAACACTTTTCCTCAAGTCACAAATAGCACTGAGTAGCTAAATAACTGAACGAATCGCACATAGGATCTGGTAGCATAACATAAGTTACAACATTCTCAGAATTTCATGCAAAATCCAGAAAAGCATTTATTTCGCCAAGTAAAGCTACAACAGTTCAACCCTCGCAATGGTCATTGTCAAGTATTTGGGATTGTATGTCTATTTGTCAGACTCTACAAGAAAACCTGGAAACTGTATTGATATGTTGGAATAATTATGAAATAGTGTAATGATATTGAGATCCCTGGGTGTATTCATCTAATGGTAATCAAGTCATTTTAATAAGTAAGGCAGGGTTTGTGATTTTATATGGAAATTAAAGCCATTCATGATCATGTATTCTGGGGTTTGCTGAGGGAGCATAGTTCATTTAACTGTAAATTCATCAACTTAAAACACTCTTTTATCCATGCAGACTACTTCTTGCAGGTCACAATGACATAATCACTAAGTTAGTCTGAATGGCCTACTTTAACATTTACACTGTGTTGTCCTTATGCCTAGACAAAACAATATGGAAGGAGGTAATATCAAGCTGACCATTAAGTGATGAAAGAAGAGGGGGGGGGGAGATTTAACAAGAATTTAAACAAAATAAGTAGTAAAACAGCATGAATACATCACACTAAATACTGTATGAATGCACAGTGTGCCTAACTACTATAGTGGCACAGAGGAGGCAGCACTGTTGGCCTCTAACACCCAGTTTTGTTAGTCTGCCTGGGCGTGGCACATTTCGACAGTCACCACCCACCTTCCATTTCCGAATCATGTAGCCCACTGTTGATTTTAGGTACTTTAACTCAATGGATATGTCATATATGGCTACTGTCCTTTGATAACCAATTAATAAAAAAATTTCAACTCGTTTTATGGTACAAGGCAGCAACACAGATGGTAATGCAGTGTCCCAGTACCTGTATCCCAGCTGCTATAAGCAGGAAGTCGTAGAGTAGCTAAGTAACATCTTCCAGAGTATTTTAAACTGTGTCTGGATATTGTACACCACTTTTATGCATTGCAATTTTGCTTGTCACATTACCAAACATTGCTAAACAGCTTACAATAAGGTATATTAAAGGTGCAAGGTAAAACTGTTGTGTATATGTCACACACAGTGGACAATGACGTTTTGGTCACATGACTCACAGTCAGTGTTAATGTGAAGTGGGCTCTTATGGAGGAGATAAAAAATGAATAAAAGAAAAGGCCCTTCCAACTCTAATACTACTAGGCTGCTGCTGTGTTTTTCCTTTTTACCTGGCTGGCTATGGAACAGAGGGGGTCCTACAGGCTTTTTTGGTTTGTGTTTTTTTTATTAAAAAGTTTACCAGCCAAGTATAAAACCAAACAGCAACAGTCTAGTAGTAACAGGATGGGAGAGGCAATTTATTTTAGCCCTCCCCAGCCTAATAATACCAGCCTGCTCTCACTGCTTGACAAAGATCTCATTGAGCAGATTGAAACATTGCATGGTGGGTGAATAAACCAAACCACTTTTATTCACTTATATCTGGATTGCCGCCTTATTCCTATTTTTTTGCATCGCCGGGACCTGGGTCTGGGACCATGAGGCTGAGCACCCACCTTTGAGCCACTGAGCCGCACAGTGCCATCCAGCAAACTTTTGTATATATATATATATATATATATATATATATATATATATATATATATATAATGCAGTGTGGGAAAGCAGTCTTTCAGCATTAACACTTACCCCACCCCATTCCTGGCTGTGTCCTGGCCTTCTCCTGGCCTAGTGATCATCAGATGACCGCAAGAGGCTGCACTGCAGCTAAAGATACAGGCATGAGCATTAAAGTGTTAAAGTGGAACAGAACACCCATCAGTTCAACAGGTGTTCTACTTCCCCACTGTCTGGACCCAAAAGGGTTAAAAAGTGATGCTTTGCAGATAGTTGTGTTTGACCCCAGAAGAGTTAAGTGGTGATGTCCAACTTGATTTAAAGGGGTATTCCCCCCAAGAGCAAAAAAAATGAAATGCTCCCAAACCTAGCTGGCCTAGCTGCCGGAGGCCTCGGAAGAGCAGGGAGACTGGGATGGTGCTACCGCGGGTGAGAAGGGGGGGAGGAACGTGTGCCATGGGTGAGGCCGGGGTGGTGATGGCCGCCCGTGAGACGGGGTGGGGGGGTCGGGTGCTGCCGCAGGTGAGAGGGGGGGACCATGGGTGAGACAGGGGTGGTGATGGCCGCAGGTGAGACAGGGTGGGGGGTCGGGTGCTGCCGCGGGTGAGACGGGGTGAGGGGGTCGGGTGCTGCCGCGGGTGCATGATGAGAGCTGGCGGCGGGGAATGCCCGCAGGTGACACCGGTGGGGTGGGGGGTTGTGGAAAATGGGTGCTGCGGGTGAGGAGGGGGGTGCCGCGGGTGATCGCTGTCAGTGTGAGCGCAGTCAAGGGGAACAGTGCAGGGGAGCGCTGGGGGGCACAGAGTGCTCCGGGGCTGGGGGGGCACACGGTATGGGTGACGGGGGTGGCTGCTGTTAGAGAGGGAGACAGTGACAGCTGCACTGATCACTATCTCCCTCTCTAACATCAGCCATCCCCGTCAGTGTCCTCCTTCTCTTCAGATTGGCTGGGTTAGAAGTGCTAACCCAGCCCATTGAAGAGAGGGAGGACACGTGATGCCGTCTCGGAGGGTGCGGGCCAGGAGCAGGGAGCGTGTCGGAGTGGACTTAGATTTGATGATTCTATCTGTTTGGTGGGGGTGAATGCATTTGGATAACAGCAAAACTGTGCAGAATTCGTAATAAATTGATATTGGAAAGATGGAAAGCTACGGGTGGGCAATGTATTAATGCAAAAATAATTTTTGGGGGAATACCCCTTTAAGAGTTTTATGTCCTGATTCAGGGTAATAAGACCTATTATACACCACTTTTAGTTTATTCAACAAAAAACTGCTGACAGGTCTGTTTTAAGCTCTGTGTCTCCTTACCTTAAGACATGTAAATGCTACAAGTTTTGTGTGACTGCTTTAAACAAAATCAAAGCAGTTAAATGCTTTATTAACCTGTCAGAAGAGATCAGCTCCACCTAAGGCAAACAGTACAGAAGATGACAGATATTTTCCAAACCTTCTATAAAACAAAAGATATCAAGAATGAACTTGCCAAAAAGACTTTTGGAGAGTATTGTTTAATGTCATAGTATTTTACTCACGTTTTGTTGTCTTTAGCAGTATGTGAGATGACATTAACAGCATAGTGTGATTGGTAGAGAATGATGACTGTGATGATATTACTTGTCAGTAGTACAATGCTGATTGCAAGCTATCATTCCTATGTGTGCAAAAACGAAAACAGGCAAACCTGTCCTTGTGACTAAAGGACTGTGAATTACACCTAATTGTTCCCTAATATACAGTTTGTTCATTCCCCCTTCCCTTTATACATTGAAATTTGCACCATTAATCATCTCCAAATTAAAAAAAAAAAATCAACTTGGTAATATGAAATCTTTTTTTTTGTTTGTTTGTTTTTGTTCTGGGACCAGGTATTGCTGATTTCTAAACATATAGATACACCCAGTGCAGAAATCCAGCTGGAAAGGTGAATATAAAACTGGCATGGATGCTGAAATCAATAGAGTTCAGCCAAAGTCCACATCCAGCTTTTATGCAGTGTAGAGGAGTTGATCAACAGGGAGAAATCTTCTAAACTAGGCAGATGCTCCAGCCGGCAGCACTGCACATAAGTTCACATAGTCCAATTTCCCGTGGCAAAAATGGGATTCTGAGTGACGTCACTCTCCTAGGTATGGATCCTAGTGGCTTGCACTAGGATCCATACCTAATACCAATGTGAGTTTTGGACCGAAAACATACATGGAGACACTGTTATATGTATAACCCTTGATATAGAAAAAACATACGACCTACAGACCAATATACACAAGGGACCAAGAATGGGTGGTACTGTTGAGCCAGGAGGAGACACGACAAAACTATGTCCCAAATGATGTCTGCTAACAAATGAATCTATTAAAAACAGGTCTACATTTTTTTCTGGAATGTCATTCAAATTTTAATGAAACACCATGTGATGTGAATAGATTTATACACTCACTAACAGTTAAAAAAAACAACAACTTTCAGGCCATGCAATACGGCCCTTAGATTAAAACTTGGTACATTGGCCACTCCTACAATGGTTCACCACTGTTCCAAGTTTATTTTTTTTGGTGGAGAATGTCTCTGATTGTGGTTTGTTGGGGACCTAGCAATGGATTTGCATTCTTTCCAGGCTGATAGCTATTGATAGCTTGGCATCTGTATTTGTATCTGTTTAGAACATGGTATCATGTGCAGCTTTTTGAGACGTCCTAGCATGCTTTACATGGCCAGCCAGGTTCTATTTAAGGGATGTTGAGATTCAACAGGTCTGACAATGCCTGAGTGTGGTTAGTATAATTGTATCCAGATGTCAATTGAATTTGGTCAAGTGGTAGATTTAGTAAATAAGGAGACAATAACGTTTTCACTGAACAGAGCTGAACAGCATATTTGCCTTCGTAAATAGAATGATTTAGAACAGCGATTTATGCTTACTTGGGTAATCTTTTCCAATATTAAAGTTTACCTCTAATGACTTCTGATAAATGACTGTGCACGATTTTTCTATAATACATCAGAATGATGAATAGGTTCCCATTCTCTCTGCCAACCGTCACATCTATCTATATCTTATGAGTTGGAGATTTCCGCTATGTCTCCATAACTCCCATATCCAGTGAGTGAGACCCAGGGCCATAGATTTAAGCCCCTAATACACAGGCTGATCAGCAGGAGCAAGAGAGTGCCCACCTGTCACATCAGCGCTCGTTTGCTCCTCGTTCTCCGCTCGCCGATGGCACTATTACACACACCAACAGCGAGCAGGGGGGAGGTGTGTGGGGAGCTGCGGGAGGGGCTCCCCGGATGATCTATTACATGGTGCGACAGCAAGCAGACTATCATTATCGTTGAAAGACACGGATCAGCCGACATTGTGCAATAACTATTACACCAAGCGATTATTGCCCGTAACGGCCGATAATCACCTGAATACAGCCGATAATTGATTGGTGTAATAGGGCCTTTAAATTACACTGGGTCTTGCAAGGGAGGAAGTGATGTGTGTGTCATCTGGTGACTCAGCCCTGGCCCTGCCCCTGCACATTTGTTTCAAACAATAGGTATGCTTTAGTGCTATTTTGTTCTAACAAGTTGATAAAGCCATAAACTTTAGGTGCTGTGACTAGCTCCTAAGGAAGACTATACCACAGCTCCACAGTTCTTGTGATAAAGAATGCTTGTTGGTTGCATCTGGAGATTTATCATTTTTTCTCCAGACAGAGGGAGTACTCCCTTTACCTATGTGTCTGTATTCTTAAAGGGAGGGGATGATTGAAAACAATAGCCTCTACTTCCCACCTTGCCTCCTGCTCTGCTGCCAGAATTGCTCCATCCCCACTACCACTGCTTACCATATTTCCAAGAAGTTAATGCCTGTTGGAAAACAAAAAAAAAATGCAAATCATGTTTCTGGCTAACTACAATCACCATTCATATCAGAAAACAGATGCTAAATTCTAGCTCTGCTGAAAAGGCACAGTATGCTTGAGTGCAATGTAAAACAACGATTAAGAAGCCTAAAGCAAGGAAATTGGGTATTATACTGTCTTGTTTACTCTTTTGCTTATTTTATTACTTACAGATTCATCATCGTGGACTAACAGGGTGCTTCCGGATGAGTCAACAAGGCATCATTCAGCAAACCATCATTACTTATACCCTCTAGCTCCAATGATGAATATTTGAATGTATTAAAAAGAATCTTTGCAAACATTAGGTAATTACATCTGTTACAAGATATTTGATATGTGCCAGCCAGGGAACACAGCCATGCAATTGCAGTGGGGGAAAAATCCTGTTATGACAGAATCTCCAACAAAAGAAATCTAAAGCACTAAAATGTCTAAACTTAGTAAAGTGTGTATGCAATATGTAACTCTAATAAAAATATTTAATTTGTGGCCTTTCTATTATTTTGAAGGAACTTGAGAGAGTTTGTGCTATTCTGTAACACAGACTATACATATAGTACCATTCTGTTATGTAAAAAATGGCAGAGGTGACAAGTGATGATGATTTATGTCTAATATGTAAAATACTATACACTTAGAGATTATTTTATTATGGAAAACAAATAATACTTTGCTGGGCCCCTTGCTTTTATTTCTATTTAACTGTTCTTGAAATTCTATATGTCCGTTTGCATGTACATGTCTGCCAACAGCATTGGACTGACCCACCAGAGGACAGGAGCATCCTCCGGTGGGCCCCCAGTTTTGGAACATGCACTAAAACTGACTGACATGTTGTTTCTCACTGGTTCTTCATTGGTGGGCCCCAGGATCATTTCCTCTGGTGGGCCCCAGATACCCCAGTCCGACACTGTCTGCCAACCCTCCACTCATCTTCAGTATACAAGTTGCTTACCCCCACAGGTATTTTATTCAATCAGTACTTCTTGTCTCATGTCCACCCTCTGAAAACTTTAACAGTTGCAGAGACAATGCACAAGTTTACATTAAAGTGTTACCCATAAACATTTTACCTTTTTAGTTTGTGAGACCATGTTTTATACCCTGTATGGATTGAACAATGAGTTAACATTCATATTATATTAATGTCCCTTTTTAAATAAATTGGCTACTGAGTTATATGATGACTATACTTTATAGCTTTTATGTCATGGCCATTTATTTTGGAAGTCAACAGTAATGTTAGTATAAGGTATAGTTTGTCTTACAGTGCAGTTAGTATTGTTTGTATATATTATTGGCATTTTTGTAACATAAGGGCTTTTTACACTGGATGAAGCATCAGAAACATGAGAAGTGCTCATTATTTTCAGCTGTAGGAGTTTAGCTAACATGTATTTAAACTTTTTGAAAATTTAATTTTACCCTTATGAAATAACAAGCCACCTGCAGCTTCCAGTGACCCCCCCCCCTCCCCCCTGCTGTCTGTGCATGTAATAGAGATGACAGCAAGCGGGGAATGAGGACCTGCATGCTCAACATCAGCCAGTCTGCAGGGGAGAATCATATAGAATGTGTATATAAAGTGTAAAAAGAAAATCAAGCTTTACAAACCAAGCTGCAAGAGTAAGCAAAATTTATAAAAAGAATCTATAAAGAAAATGCGTATCATAATAAGAATAAATGAAGAATAAGAAAATGCTTTCTAAAAGTGTCCATAGCCTTTTAAAAGAGAAGTCTGGTGAAAATTTTTATTAAAGTCTCACTCCTGAGAACCACTGCAATTACAAAATATAGCCAGGTAAAGCATGCAGCAGCTGCACTTCACCCCCCCCCCCCCCCGGGCTTCACCCCCCAGTGATATGTTGTTATCACAATGGGTCTCAGGTGTATGAACTGATGTGGCATGCCGGAAGACATACAAATCATAAAGGGGTCCAACAGCGTTGTGAAAGACCATCCAATAAGGCATAAAAACATAAAAATGGATGCACACTAGAAGGCCAACAATCCTAAGTGCAGGCATCACAACAAAAAGGAAAGAGGCTCCAACAACATCTGTAGCAGGGCGGGATTTTGTGGGCCCTTAGGCCACAGAGTCTGTAACACACACTGTCTGTGCTGAACAAGAAAACAGGGGAGAGAGGCACCAAAAGATCTGCAGCAACGGGGGAGCATGTGTGGGAGATAAGCTTTGTTTTTGTTTAGTGTGCTTACCGGCACTGCAGGTGCGCATCACTTGGTTGCCCATGAATCATCCGGTGGGCCCCCAAGTGATGTGTAGATGCAGGGAGATCAGATGTGGGTGGTTCAGATGACTGTGGGCCTCCCAGGAGCCTTGGGCCCCACTCAGTCACCCAAACCACCCACATTATAATCCCCCACTGGTGGGCCCCTAGAGGCGCTGTGGGCCCTAGCACTTGCCTGAGTAAGCCGGTTGCTGGCCCTGCGTAGTAGTGCAGTAGTGCTTGATAAAGACCCACAAGGGTTCAAACGTCACATTTTTGTACCTGGTTATGCAATAAAAGTTTGGAGTTTTTTTGTACCACTAAGGATGATGCGGGGGATTTTCTTCTCTTTATGCCTGAAGACGTCACATGTTAACTGATTTGACAGTTCTGCTTTAACGGTTATCATTATTACCATTAAGACATCAGTATTATAATGCAAATGTATTAGAGGGGCATTTGTATTTCAGCACATGTAAAAAAAAAGGCTTCAGTGCTCAACACTGGCTAAATAAAGCTATGGAACACATCTTAAAGCAAAGAAACGAATATAAAAATAGCCTTCTATAATTTTCACTTTAGCTAATGTTTTTATCACGCAATGTTCCCAATCTGTATTTCTTACTCTATAAATATAAAAAGGCCGGTTTCACTTGCATATTGCACCATTTATGGTGTATAAAATAAGCAGTGTTAATGTACAGTGTGGAATATAGAATACAGTCCAGTAATATACAAGCTATATCCTCGAAACATTCCAGACTCAGATTACAACTTTGCTTTTATTATCCATACCAGCATCATTCCATGCTTAATGTAAGAAATACAGGGCACTAAACGGTATATAAATACAGCAAGGCTCGATGCCAAATAGTTCTGTGATATGTCAGTGTGATGCTTATGTTGTGACTGAAAGTCACAATGTCTGTATGCTCCAGTTCCATTAAATGTCTGGCTGTACTAAATGTACTAACAATACCTCGGTGACATCTCATGTATTTTCTTTATTAGGTGAGTTGTGAATGAAAAGTGACAGGGGCTTACATTCAATTTTTCTTACTATTGTGACTTCTTGTGTGTATAAGAGTAAATAGAAAGTTTCCTTTCTTCATATACCTCCCCTCTCACCAGAAATAATGCTGCAAATGTGATCTCTCCTCTTACAAATATTGTACTTACAATCTCCTTACACAAAAGATTTTCTTATTGGGATAGCCCATCATTTGTAGCAAATTATTAAGCGCACTTGCACAAAATGCATTGCTTATCCAGTTAAGGAGTCTTAACTTTTTTGATATGCAATAAAAAGTCTAATTTTTGAGTGCTAAATCTACCACCATTTTATTATTATTTGTAGGCCTTCCCTTAGTTTTTTCCCTAAGCCCTTTTTTTTTTCCTCTCCGCACCCCCAGTAATCCTCTGTTGCTGCTTTTCTCATGTGTGCTTATTTATTTACATAAAAAACTTTCTGTGGACGTTGTAAAGAATTATGTGTAGTAATCTGACCCTTGTATGAATTAAAGGAGAAGTCTGGCCTCAGTTTTTTTGTAAATGGTAGGGTACTGGGTGAAAACAACAAATGGCACTAACTTATCTCTCCCTGTACCTGCGAACAACCATCTGACCGGCCCCGGGATCCCCACCAGAAGGCATTTTCCCTGATTTGTGATGTCATTTGAGAATGCCTATCCAAGGTGATGGACTGGCCTGGTCCAGCCAGTCCATCAGCCGGACTTTGACTTCAGTAGCACAGGAGATCCCAGAGCCTGACAGGGGTCCCTTGGCCGGTTAGATGGCCGAACTCAGGCACAGGGAGAGATAAGTAAGTGCATATTGTTGTCCCCCCCCCCTCCCCCCATGCCCTGCCATTTAAAAAAAAACCCACAGAGGCCGGACCTCTCCTTTAGGGCCCTTTTACACAGGATTTTGGCCAAATCATACTGATTTGGGCAGATATCATTCCGTGTAATAAGGACAAAGATCAGCTGAGGAGCTGATCATTGGCTGATCGTTGTCTTTTAACATATTGGAAAAACATCAGCTGCGGACTGTGCATCACTCTGTGTAATAGGTGATGCACAGCCAATAGCTGATGTAACGGGTATAGAAAATAATAAAAATGTTGCTCACCTGTCCCCTGGCTTGTTTCTAAATTCCCCACTGACTACAGGTGCCACTGACACTACCAAACCCATCTCTGCACTGACAGCCAATTACTGACCGAGATGGTACAGCCATGCGGCCGGTGATTTGCTGAGCAGCCTGTCAATGCAGTGAAGGGTTCAGAAGAGTCTGAGGCGGCTGCGGTGGGGAACACAGAAACAAGCCAGGAGGACACTGGGGGAGCATGTACAGGTGAGCAGGTATTTTTTTTACTTGCCCCAATACCCCTATAAAACAAGGGCTGCACGGAAATTGTCAATAATTTCTGTGCAGCACCCTTGCTGCACGATAATTTGAGCCATGTAAAAGGTTCTGTAAGTGAGCACCGAACAGGGACAGTTAGCTTATTAACATACATTACAAAGTAATCTAATATAAGCAGAAAAAGAAAAACGCTGGAGTTCCCCTTTAAACACCTTGGCTTGCTATCATTGAGGTCATTAATGGTTGTCTGAGGAATGTTCTGCCATGATGAACTCACTTGGGCATGCAAATCAGGATTCATTGCTGGCAGCTCCCTTTGCAGTTGTCAATCAATGATATCCCAGATGTGATCAATGGAAGACAAGGCTGGGGACTTACCACATCTGCCAATTCTCTAAATATCTAGGAGCAATAGACTACAGTTATTTTTACATGCCTGCTAATCTATATATGAAATGTAGCAATGTGACTCTTTTACATTCCGCATAAGCAGATAAGGGAAATATTAGTCTAGAGATCACCTTGTCATAATTAAATCTGTCCCAACCATTATGCAACAAGTCATGTGAAACTTGGTGTGACCTGTATCTGTGTTTACTTATGCGGCTTACTTTAGATCCCTGCTTTACTGACATTTACATTTACCCTTAATTATTCTCTTCTTTATTCAACAGACTTGCATGATGTGTCCATATATAGTAAGCTGAACAGAGAGAATATATCTTTGAAGTGTAATATCCTACATAGTAATACAGTACAGTATTTATTCTAATTAGAATAAAACAATAACCTCAATGCTTCCTCAGTGATGTAAACAGGGGCCTAGTGGGGGAGAGGGGGGCAGCTAGGTGCAGGACATGGGTCTCTGGAACATAATATATATACTTGCCTATCTAGTCTCTGGCTAAGATAGGACACTGTTGCAACCATGTGACTATTAGAAATATTCTAACCATATCCAAAATGAACAGCTGTGGCTGTTTTGCAATTTTACCACAATTTATGTGGGACCTAATATGTTCATGTAAGCACAGTCCCACTCATTGTAAGCTGAAAAACAGAGGTTTGGTACCATAGTAACTGTGGTTATTGTGACATTTCTATTTGGCTAGTGACTGTGTTCTTGGTTTATACTATATATGATTGTATACTTGAATTACAACATCCTCCTACTGCAATAAGCCACTGCTAATATAATAAATCTGTTCTAGGCTTGCCTATACATATCGCCCTCAACATCTCCTCCCATATTAATCAAGATACTGTCATGCAGGCAATAACCTGCAAACCTACTACTACTATGTGTATCATGCAACATAGGCTGACTAATCCTACTATAACATACAAAAAAGTGACCCTTTTTTATAGCATGATTGATTGAACAAGAAAAAATAAGATACAGACATCAACGATTGCATCTTCAGTAGTTTACATCTCCATTGCCCCAGGTGGAATATTCTGAAGGAACACTGTAAGCAAAGTTTACATACTTTGTTATGCTATGGGGGTGGTACACAACAAAGGGATACCATAGAAGAGAGGAATGTGGTAGACAGTATATTAAATGTGGTTGTATTATTATAAATATTGAAACAGCATGCACACAGCCACATGATGATCACATTTTACAGGCCATCATGTCCTCTCTTTTCTTTGTTTTGTACAAAGATGTCTTTCATTATTGTGTTTTCTGCTTATCTGAGTTTAGAACTCTGTGTACATTCAGAAGATGAGAATTATTTACAGTATAATCACAATTTCAATAGAAAAACTAGAAATATTATGGATTGTTTCCTCTACCTTGTCCATACCCCTTTGCCTGTACAGAGCAGTATGCTGGTGGGTTAGGTAAGAGGCCTCTGGGGTGGGTTTGTGGTTGTAGTTTTTTTTCCTTGTAGAGACCACAAAACTGGTCTCTATAAACATTGAAGTGAATCTATCAGCTATAATTCACGTACCTTTCATATATCTGTCTGTGCGATGAGAAAGTAGATAAATGCAAGCTAAGTTCCTGGCAGCAATAATAACTTTTTAAGATTCTTGGATACAGACCTACATGATTCTATACATCTGCTCTTCTGTTTCATATGGCATCAGTTTCTGAACTATTAGTGATATTTTCAGGGGAATCCTTTGTCTTTACGCTGTTCGCTGTGTGGTAAAACTGACATATTATCTATGTTAGTATTATCTAGGTCAGTATGAATACAACGATAGGCAATTTTTATAACTCATTTTATTTTACTACTTTAAAAAAAATAATTTTTTTTTAGTAATTAATAAATGTGTTTAAAATTGCTTATATACGACTTTTTGCCCACTTTTTAGTAAAGTTTTTCTGGATATTATGAGACCAAAAATAAGCAATTTTGTGCTTTTTGAGGTTTTTTGTGCTTACACTGTTTACTGTGTGAGATTAGGAATGTGGTAATTTAGAGTTCAGTGCTACTAACCATGTTTAATTTTTTGTTTATTTTTTTTATTTAAAAAAAGAGAGAAGGGGGGTGATTTAAACTTTTAATAGGGGAAGGGATGTTTTTTAAACAATTATTTTACAGTTATTTCTAGTCCCCTTTGGGGACTTCTATGAGCAATACCATGATTGTTCATAATGATTAATGCAGTACATGTACTTTCATCTTGACTTCATTGCTACAGGCTGCTAAGGGCCATACCAGCTTTTGGGCCTTTAACTTTTAGACTAGTGTACACTGATACAGTGCACTGCAGTATATTGTGTATATGTCAACATTATGCTTACAGGCAGTCTACACAGTCATGCCTTAGTTATGACTGTGTAAAGATATATCCATGGCAGGCCTGGGGGGTTTACTTTGCTTATCGGCAGCCACAGTGTACATAGTTAAAGTATAAAAGAGTAAAGGAGGGCTAGAGTGGCGAGAGCTCTGTCTGGAGGGCAAGAAACATATGAGATAGAATAGGGCAAAATAGGGATTGGCAGCCACAAGCCCTTCCTACGCCTGTTTGTTTCTCCTCCTGTTGCTGTGGACCTGGGGATGTCCGGCTCCTGTTTTTATGGTTTATTATAGATTAAGCGTATTTGCTATTTCACAATTTTTTAAGAAATATCTAGTAAAGGTTACGTTTTATACTTCTTCACTCAACTGGTTTCTACATAATTTGAAGTATTTATAGGTCATTTATTTGTAAGTCAATTAAAATCAAATGATGTTCATCTGGCCGATACTGCAGCATTGCCCAAGTGAACATGTAAGACAGCGGCCATTGTTTGACATGGATGTGTCAAACAACGGCCGCTGTTCTTACACAGTCATGGTCTTAATCTGAATTTATAGACATATGTGAAATGTGTACCTCTCCTATTATTACAGCTAGAATAATATATTTAATAAAAAAAAAAATAACAAAATGAGGCGATTGTTTCTGCTACAATTATCATTGTAAAATAATTTCTCAAGGAAACCAATGTCAATTGCAAAAGAAATGTATTTGTAATACTCAAGAATGACATGTTTTCATAGGTTTCAATAGGTATGAATAGATCTAGTGGTGTATACAGAATGTTGCTAGGTTTCTCTTACTGTTTTTGTCAACAAAGTGACAAATTTCATAATACATTATTCAAAAGTAGATTTCCAAGAAATATTGTGTCAGTGTGATACTTTACAAAATATTTGTAACGAAACTCACAAGCTAGGCTGTGTTCTTTACTTATGGCTACACATAGACTATGGTTAAAGTTTCATTTTGGACTGTCAATAGGAGTGCAGTAGGTGAGCTTCATATACATGCAACTTTCATAAAATGTTCCTGTTACTATTGACTGTGGCATCTAAGCAGACAAACAGACAGGATGAGAGTTATTTCCAGTCCTGACCACTGCAGCTGGATTTCAGCTATATTCTAACAAGTGGCACTGGCTGCTAATGGCAAAAGCAAAGCTCCTGAGCCATTCACTGGATATAACAGTCTGTCTATTCCTGCAGTTGCTGTTATATCTGTCTTCAGGAAATAAAGGAAATAAACCCTGAAACATTAGTTTGATTAGTTAGATTGCCAGATTTATTTGCTGCTATACATCTCACAAAATAATGCTAACATCTACAAAGCATAACACCTTCTAATTGAATGAATAATTGAATGAAACCAATTAAAACAATGACTACGACTACAGAGTGTGTTGTATTTTATTCATGTGCTATACAGAATTAAAAGGTGGAGTGGCGGATACTTCTCTAGTCTATGTTCCCACGCAGTATTTGTGCTGAATTGTGCTGATGGAAAGAGGCAGCTCCCTACCACAGAGCCAAAATAAACCTGAAAGGACAACTTGGGCTATGTTCCCACACAGTATTTGTGCTCAGTATTTTGGTCAATATTTTGCAAGCAAAACCAGGAGTGGATTGAAAACACAGAAAGGCTATGCTCACACACTGTTGAAATTTGGTGGATGGCCGCCATTTTATGGCAAATAACAGCCGTTAATTACCATTAAATCCCGGCCATCCACTAAATTTCAACAGTGTGTGAACATAGCCTTTCTGTGTTTTCAATCCACTCCTGGTTTTGCTTGCAAAATACTGAGCACAAATACTGTGTGGGAACATAGCCCAAGTGTGTATCTATTTAATTTGCAGTCCTCACTAGCAGAAGTGAGCTGAATTGTCCTATCAGGTTTATTTTGGCTTTGTGGTAGGGTGCTGCCTCTTTCCATCAGATCAGACGGATCAAGCATTGCAAAGCCTTGTGGCATTCTGGGTGTGCCTCTATGCTTATTTGCACAAAGAACCCATTGTTAACAATCTCCCATCTGTGAAGATAAAGCACTTCTGAATACACAGTAGGAGTACATTTGTCTGAACTATTACAAAGGCTTTCACTGATTGTATGACACTTCGTGATATGTAGACAGAGATGCAGAACATATTTCTTCTCTCTAACTACTAGCCATTCGAAATCTAGCAAGTGAAAGACTTTCTTTTTGAGGATCATCCCATTTATATTTTGCCAACCGTAAAAGATCTTCAGTTTCCAATACACACTAGTGTCTTGACGTCAGATCCTGTCATTTGCTATACTGATTTTTTTTATTTTTTTCTAAAGCGGTATCATCAGGTATTTGTAAATTTCACGCAAGCGTATTTTGTAGCTGTGTTACATAACAGTAAGGCTATGTTCGCACAACGTATATTTTCGTAAAACCACGGCCGTTGTATAATTATTGCATTATTATGAAAATATATCTTACCTTGCCATGTATGAGATCCCGGCCGGAGCATATACACATAGTATACGCTCCGGCCGGAATCCCTAGCGGCACCGCAAACAACTGACATGTCAGTTTTCTGTGGCCCCTATTCATTGAATAGCGGCTGCAGAAAACTCTGTCAGTGCACACTATGGGGCGTGCGGCTGTGGCCGCTTGCTCCATAGTGTGTTGTGGGGAGTTCTGCTGCGAGCGCGCACGCATGCGCCCGCATCAGAACACTGCGGCGCCAAAGATAATCCGGACGGTACTGCAGTACTGGCCGGGAAGATCTTTTCAGAGACCGGCTGTTCCGTTACCCAGACAGGTCACGGAGCGGCCAGTCTCTTACGTTGTGTGAACATAGCCTAATACAGTATGTTCACACAGTCTTTTTATGCAAAATAACGGCTGTTGTTTTTAAAATAACAGCCGTTATTTTACAATGACGGCCATCAATAATGATCATAAACATTATTTAACGTTTGTAAATAGATTTTGGTACAAATGTATATGTAATAAAATAAGGTAGCCCTGCAGACATTTCTCATCAAATAGTCAATTGTGCCGTTTTACAAGAGGGTCTAAGCCATAGGAAATAGTTTTATTTACTTTGTGTATAATCCAGACCATATTGTTATCATGAAACATCCCAAAGATTTTATTATTAAAGGAATCACATGGAAACTTAAGTCCATTATGCATGCCAGCCATCAAACAATATTGCTATTATATGTTGTTATTCTGCCTGCTGCTGCTTTTCATTACCTTGCGGAATTGAAGGTTTATTAATAGATCTTTGGATGCACAATAACATTTTGGCTTCCTCTAGAGTAACTATTGATCTGAACTCCTGATACAGTAATTTAAGTGTTTGTCTGGCTTAAATAATGATTTCCTAGTAGATGATATTGACAATAAAGGCTGAACAAGTAATAAAGACATATTTGTGTTTATGTTTATTTAGTGTTATTTATACTGGAAATCATTTGTAAATTGGCCATTGATAGATGAATTGCATCCCTCCAACACAAACAGCACACAGGCCAGAAGCCTTTCAAGCACTCAGCAAGTTCTCATCAGTCTGCCTTGGGGCTTAATTGTTATAGTCTCCTAGCTGAGTACTCAAGGAAAAGTGCCAGGTTAAGAAACTCTTTGATATTATAAGGTTACATATTTTTAAAGCCCTCTGCTGTTTTTGGCATTAGATAAGGAGTTAGGGAGCTTTGATGAATAACAAAATATTTCATCACATTTCTGTAGTAGATGCTACATTAGATTCCTATGGGAACTTTCGATGGATTTAGAGAAGGGTGGAGTTTCTCAACAACTGGTCAAAATCTGTTTTGGGCCTCATAAAAAGAATAAAAGTTACGTGCTTTTCCCTTATGGCAGTAGTGATCCCCGTGTGTCATACCATTGACTCAAAGTAGTTAAACACTAAAGGAAACTCTATTGAGGGGTCCAAAGGTTAGTAAGAGTTAGGGTCCTATTACAGGATATTATTATCGTCCGTACTTGGCCAATTTCCCACCATTCTGACCTATAATTGTTTTGTGGAATAACTCGTGTTGAAAGGCAACAATGAGCCGACATGCACAATGTGGACTGATCGTTGTCTTTTAGTATGTTCTAAAATTACGATGACGATAGCGATGGTCTGCTGCCCGTTGCTCCGTGTAATAGGGCAGACTGCCGCTCTCCTCTATTGGCCACCATCTAAAGATTGTCTGGGCAGCCCCTACCGCAGCTGCCCTTGGCCCCAATGCTTCTCCCTGCTCTCTATCTGTGCCTGTAGATTGCGCCGTGTAATACGACCCTTAGAAGACTGTAATGACAAAGCATATGATTGACCTGGGAATCTGTTCACTTGACAGTAAGTGGTTGAAATAGACATGGACCATTAATTTATAAAAACAAAAAAAAAAAAAAAAATTAAGCCTTTTCCAGACATAGTGGAAGTGGAGCAGGTAGGTGCTACATGCCCACTGTTTAGAAAAAGTCCCAACAAAACCACAGGTAAACTCATGGAGACATTTTGTTTATAAAGCATTTTGGAAGTGTTCTGTCTAGTACTATGTTATTTACTGTTCGGGGTTAGCTAACTATAAGGGATCTGTTAGCTTTTACACTTAATACACATTTTGTAGTTCTTTTTTCTAGCAAAAGCACTCTAAAGCCAATACTATTAGTGATAACACTGTATTAGAAACTTATATTTCTTGGGTTGATTATATATTGTGTTTTGTATTATTTTCTGATACTGAATGACCCATTTAATGCACAAAAAGAAAGTAAATACAAACAGATTAGTAAAAAGCCAGTTTTAGTATCAGTATCTGGCTCTAATCAGTAAAAAAAATCTAGTTGGCACATTCTCTTTAAGGGTGCCTTCACTCATACAGTATTGCAGCAGATTTCATGCTGCGAGTTTCGCAGCGAAATCCGCGATGCTCTGTAGTGTCATTCCCTATGGTTCTACATTCTAGCATCAGATTTTCATTCCTCTGTTAGAATGGATTCCCTGCCCACTTTTCTCACCGGCTGCTGGGCTAACACATTACCTGTCCAAGCTCCTGCCTGCTTCTCTGACTTCCTGACGTCCTGCTCAACCAGCACTTTGCACCTTATTTCTTTATAGCTGCTTGTTTTTTATTTAATCATAAATTAATTGTGTTGCTCTTACTGCACTTTAAATTATTTGCATTTGTATCATTACTTTGCACTTTTTTACTTGCCCTAGCAATCTGTACTTGTAATGACCTGTCTCATCCTCCATGTTTCCTCCTTTCTCGACATTCATATGATTTTTATTGTTTTTATCATCAGTTTTTTGCTCAATAAAAGTATAGTTCAGGGGTGTCAAACTCAAATACACGGTGGGCCAAAATTAAAAAATTAGACAAAGTCGCGGGCCGACCTTGATATTTATTGAAGAGTGCATGCAGCGCTCCTGGCACTGCCAGATTAACATGCGGTGTTCCTGGCACTGTCAGTGGTGTGCATCCCCAAGCACTGTGCACTATGATAAATGATAAGATAAATTGCTATGATATAGTTCAAACCCCAACCCCAATTGTTACCTTTATTTTTCCCCAAGCAGTAGGTAATCCCATAACTGTGCCCTATGCAGTAGCCAACCCCTCCAAAAGTGTCCCATATAGTAACTAGTCCTCCCAATATTGCCCCACATAGTAGCTAGCCCTACTATTGGTGCCCCACATAGTAGCCATATAGTAGCCAGCCCTCTCAATGGTGACCCATATAATAGTCACCCCCTCCCCAAATGTCCAATATATAAGCAAGCCCTCCCAGTAGTACCCCATATAGTAGCCAGCCCTCAATAGTATCTTATATAGAAGCCAGCCCTCCCCAATAGTGTCTTTTATACAGGCCAGCTCTCCCGAATAGTCTTATATAGAAGCCAGTCCTCTCCAATAGCCTGTTATATAGTAGCCAGCCCTCCCCCATAGTCTCTTATATAGTAGCCAGCCCTCCCCCATAGCCTCTTATATAGTAGCCAGACCTCCCCCATAGTCTTTTATAGTAGCCAGCCCTCCCCATAGTCTTATACAGTAGCCAGCCCTCCCTCCCCATAGTATCTTATATAGTAGCCAGCCCTCCACCATAGTCTCATATAGTAGCCAGCCCTCCCCCATAGTCTCTTATATAGTAGCCAGCCCTCCCCCATAGTCTCTTATATAGTAGCCAGCCCTCCCCCATAGCCTCTTATATAGTAGCCAGACCTCCCCATAGTCTTATATAGTAGCCAGCCCTCCACCATAGTCTCATATAGTAGCCAGCCCTCCCCCATAGTCTCTCATATAGTAGCCAGCCCTCCCCCATAGTCTGTTATATAGTATCCAGCCCTCCCCCATAGCCTCTTATATAGTAGCCAGCCCTCCCCTATAGTCTCTCATATAGTAGCCAGCCCTCCCCCATAGTCTGTTATATAGTATCCAGCCCTCCCCATAGCCTCTTATATAGTAGCCAGCCCTCCACTATAGTCTCTTGGTGCCCCACATAGTAGCCATATAGTAGCCAGCCCTCCCAATGGTGACCCATATAATAGTCACCCCCTCCCCAAATGTCCAATATATAAGCAAGCCCTCCCAGTAGTACCCCATATAGTAGCCAGCCCTCAATAGTATCTTATATAGAAGCCAGCCCTCCCCAATAGTGTCTTTTATACAGGCCAGCTCTCCCGAATAGTCTTATATAGAAGCCAGTCCTCTCCAATAGCCTGTTATATAGTAGCCAGCCCTCCCCATAGTCTTATATAGTAGCCAGCCCTCCCCATAGTATCTTGTATAGTAGCCAACCCTCCACCATAGTCTCATATAGTAGCCAGCCCTCCCTCATAGTCTCTTATATAGTAGCCAGCCCTCCCCCATAGTCTCTTATATAGTAGCCAGCCCTCCCCCATAGCCTCTTATATAGTAGCCAGACCTCCCCCATAGTCTCTTATATAGTAGCCAGCCCTCCCCATAGTCTCTTATATAGTAGCCAGCCCTCCCCATAGTCTTATATAGTAGCCAGCCCTCCCCCATAGTCTCACATAGTAGCCAGCCCTCCCCCATAGTCTCTCATATAGTAGCCAGCCCTCCCCCATAGTCTGTTATATAGTATCCAGCCCTCCCCCATAGCCTCTTATATAGTAGCCAGCCCTCCCCCATAGTCTCTTGGTGCCCCACATAGTAGCCATATAGTAGCCAGCCCTCCCAATGGTGACCCATATAATAGTCACCCCCTCCCCAAATGTCCAATATATAAGCAAGCCCTCCCAGTAGTACCCCATATAGTAGCCAGCCCTCAATAGTATCTTATATAGAAGCCAGCCTTCCCCAATAGTGTCTTTTATACAGGCCAGCTCTCCCGAATAGTCTTATATAGAAGCCAGTCCTCTCCAATAGCCTGTTATATAGTAGCCAGCCCTCCCCCATAGTCTCTTATATAGTAGCCAGCCCTCCCCCATAGCCTCTTATATAGTAGCCAGACCTCCCCCATAGTCTTTTATAGTAGCCAGCCCTCCCCATAGTCTTATATAGTAGCCAGCCCTCCCCATAGTATCTTATATAGTAGCCAGCCCTCCACCATAGTCTCATATAGTAGCCAGCCCTCCACCATAGTCTCTTATATAGTAGCCAGCCCTCCCCCATAGTCTCTTATATAGTAGCCAGCCCTCCCCCATAGCCTCTTATATAGTAGCCAGACCTTCCCCATAGTCTCTTATATAGTAGCCAGCCCTCCCCATAGTCTCTTATATAGTAGCCAGCCCTCCCCATAGTCTTATATAGTAGCCAGCCCTCCCCCATAGTCTCATATAGTAGCCAGCCCTCCCCCATAGTCTCTCATATAGTAGCCAGCCCTCCCCCATAGTCTGTTATATAGTATCCAGCCCTCCCCCATAGTCTCTTATATAGTAGCCAGACCTCCCCCATAGTCTTTTATAGTAGCCAGCCGTCCCCATAGTCTTATATAGTAGCCAGCCCTCCCCATAGCATCTTATATAGTAGCCAGCCCTCCACCATAGTCTCATATAGTAGCCAGCCCTCCACCATAGTCTGTTATATAGTATCCAGCCCTCCCCCATAGCCTCTTATATAGTAGCCAGCCCTCCCCCATAGTCTCTTGGTGCCCCACATAGTAGCCATATAGTAGCCAGCCCTCCCAATGGTGACCCATATAATAGTCACCCCCTCCCCAAATGTCCAATATATAAGCAAGCCCTCCCAGTAGTACCCCATATAGTAGCCAGCCCTCAATAGTATCTTATATAGAAGCCAGCCTTCCCCAATAGTGTCTTTTATACAGGCCAGCTCTCCCGAATAGTCTTATATAGAAGCCAGTCCTCTCCAATAGCCTGTTATATAGTAGCCAGCCCTCCCCCATAGTCTCTTATATAGTAGCCAGCCCTCCCCCATAGCCTCTTATATAGTAGCCAGACCTCCCCCATAGTCTTTTATAGTAGCCAGCCCTCCCCATAGTCTTATATAGTAGCCAGCCCTCCCCATAGTATCTTATATAGTAGCCAGCCCTCCACCATAGTCTCATATAGTAGCCAGCCCTCCACCATAGTCTCTTATATAGTAGCCAGCCCTCCCCCATAGTCTCTTATATAGTAGCCAGCCCTCCCCCATAGCCTCTTTTATAGTAGCCAGACCTTCCCCATAGTCTCTTATATAGTAGCCAGCCCTCCCCATAGTCTCTTATATAGTAGCCAGCCCTCCCCATAGTCTTATATAGTAGCCAGCCCTCCCCCATAGTCTCATATAGTAGCCAGCCCTCCCCATAGTCTCTCATATAGTAGCCAGCCCTCCCCCATAGTCTGTTATATAGTATCCAGCCCTCCCCCATAGTCTCTTATATAGTAGCCAGACCTCCCCCATAGTCTTTTATAGTAGCCAGCCCTCCCCATAGTCTTATATAGTAGCCAGCCCTCCCCATAGCATCTTATATAGTAGCCAGCCCTCCACCATAGTCTCATATAGTAGCCAGCCCTCCACCATAGTCTCATATAGTAGCCATGTTTTTGTAGCGCTGTTTTTGTAGCGCTGGATAACCCCTTTAAACAGCACCAAAGAGCCAATACCAGTCATGTACTGCCCCTGTGGCCTGTACTAGACATAACACAGTTATAATACAGTTATCCCTGTGTATTTTGTAAGCTGTGTCTTTCTGACCTACTGGAACGCAGATGTACATTTCTATGCCCCAATGGTTAGTGGCTGCACAATACATCATCTCAGGACACATTTCTCTACCTGAACACAGGCTGTGCACTCCTGATCTATGGTTAAAAAAAAAAAAATTGTGTCCTACTATGCTTTCACATTTTAGTAATCAACTATTTCTAAGTAATAGAAAAGGATTCTCATACTGGTCACCTATATACTTTATATATACTAATAGAAATTTCAAAGCTAAATGGCAGTAAAGCATTGTGGGCCCTTCTAGTTACAGATTTGCTAGTATCCTTTCAATATAAGGTAACAAAATATAATGGTTCTAGTTCTAGTCTAGTCTAGTTAAGTAATGAAGAAATGGATATTTACAAGTCTTTAAATGTCAACTTAGATCTCATTTAATGCATATCATTAGGGGAAAAGCTCCTGATCGGTGTCATTTTACTAAGGTACGTGTTTTGCTCATTAGATAATACGCTCGGTATCATGATTAAAGCTTCAGTTCTCATAAATAAAAATTGATGATTTCCTTCCATAGGCTTTCTGCCAACACCTGTTACAGCTTTATGGAATTAGTCTGGGTTTGTATAAATCTACTTGTCAGACAACATCTAAGGTCACTTACTGGCCTTGTATACTAAACATATTTCCTGGAAATCTACAGAAATTTGTTAATTTATTAATATAAAAAATCACCATTTTTATTTGATCCAATGGAACCCATCAGCTGTGTGTTTACCTATTAGATCCCTATCCTACAGTACATGTTCTCCTGCCCATCCAATGTTAAAAGGGTTTTCAGGGCAAAATGCAGACACACTGAATCTGGTGGACTGTATGGGTATGGGGCTTTATTTAAGACCAACGTATGAGTACGCCAGTCTTGATAAATGTTCCACATGGTTTGTATGACCAACAGCTATCTCTCTATACACGTGGCAACTCAGCCAAGTCCTAAAGGAGTACTCCGGAGAAAAAATATTTTTCAAATTGACAAAAAGTTATGCAGATTTGTAAATTACTTCGAATTAAAAATCTCAACTCTTTCAGTACTTATCAGCTGCTGTATGTCCTGCAGGAAGTGGTGCATTCTTTTCAGTCTGACATAGTAATGTATGCTGCCACTTCTGTCCGTGTCTGGAACTGTCCAGAGCAGGAGAGGTTTTCTATGGGGAATTTTTACTTCTCCGGACACATCCTGTCATGGACAGAGGTGACAGAAGAGAGCACTGTGTGAGACTTGAAAGAATAAACCACTACCTGCAAGGCATACAGGGGCTCATAAAACTAAAACACCTGTGATTTTTAAATAGAAGTAATTTACAAATCTGTATAACTGTCTGACATCAGTTGATTTAAAAACATTTTTTTCTCTGGAGTTCTTTATTGTGTTCTAGATTTCTAAATGGTTAGAAGGTAAGCCATTCCCAGAATAAAAACAAGAAGATGGGCCCCCATATACATTTCATGGTTGCCCATCCACCAGCAAAAAGCAAAGGGCCTTTTACATGGGCCGATTTGCATGCAAAAATCATTTAATCATTTAAACGATCAAACAACGAACATAAATTTGTTTGTGTGTCGCTGATCACAACTTTTGAGCTGATCTCAAAATCATCGTTAATCGTTCTCAAGTCTTTCAGTGTAAACGCTCATCATTCACGGTATGTACGAACTTAATTATGATCGTCTTAATGACTTTTCATAGCAATTTATCTTCTCGTCTAAACACTTATTGTTTAAAAGAAAAAATCATTGCTTGTGGTTCACTAAACGAGCACCTAAGCGAGTTATCTGTATGTGTAAAAGGACCCTTAGGGTGGGTTCACATTACCGAATCCACACAGATAAATTTCGGCTGATTTCGTTGCTAGTACCTGCTCGTGGCCCCATGCCTCTCAAGTCAATTCTTTCGGCGGATAGCGGTATTGGCCCGCCCATAGAACGGTGTCTATGGAGCCAGCGGAAAGGTGCGCTGCCGTGAACGCATACTAGCGCCAGAATCCGCCAGAATTTATCTGCATGAATTCCGTAATGTGAACCCACCCTAAGATAATAAAAATAATGTAATACAACCAGTTAGGCTACATTCACACTTTCCATGAAATTGTTCGTGATAGCCGATCTGCAAGCACAGACAATTTTAGGGACCATTGAATCCTATGAGTTTATTCAGAAGATCCATGCTGGGAAAGAATAGGACATCTCATAACTTGGACATGATCATGGCAAAGATTAGCCAATACAAGTCTTTGGGATCTGTGTTTTTTCACGGATGTGACATCCATGATGTCCGTGAAATGTGGATCACATAAAAGCAAACATTTTTTTTTTTTTACCAGTTCAACATTTAATGCGGATGTGGACGTGGATACGGATGCACCATGATGCAATTACGGACCAAATTGCACTGATCATGGAGTAAAAAAAGCAGATCTCTGTGCGGACTGGAAAAACTAAACTAAACGTCTGAATAAGGCCTTAGTTGTGACTTTTTCAGCTCCTGTCAACAGGCTATTGACTTTTTTAAACAGGCTGTCCTACAAAACTCTGTTGTGTTATAACTATAAAGGCTAGCTACTTTCTGTCCAATGTAAAAAAGGTCAAATTTTGTACCTCTCTGTCATCATTACCACAGCCTGTGGTCTATAGACTTCCAAATGTCTGAAGAGTTTGAGAAAGATTTATTTCGCAGTCCTATGTGGGAACATAGCCCTATAATAAGATTCTCACTATTGCCCATAGTAAGCAATCACAACTCAACTTTTATTTTACCAGAGTAATATGAGAAATTAAAGCTGAGTTCTGATTGTAATGGGCAACAAAAATAATCTAATAAAATAGTGCAATAAATCTCCCAATGTCCCAATATTTGCCATATAAGCATATTGGGTGTCCAGGAAGGTTATTGTAAAAGTCTTGACCTTGCCAGACACATCCAGCACTCAGGATTTGTGGCCATTTGGGCAAAAAATATTGCCTGTGTTCTACCAGTATAAAATTGGCTTTTAGTGCAATCTTCAGGATCCAGTTCTTTAACTTTGATATTTGATATTTGTTATGTTTTTATCTGGCAGTAAGAGGTAGTAAAATTAAGTAAATTACTACTCTCATTTTCAAACGGCATTGGGAATATATGAGCTAGAGTCGGATTGCTTGCTGGGGACAATGGCATACCTCTTCTTTTACACCAGTTTAGAATAGTGTGTTTGCAACTTCAGCCATAGCAACGTGCTCCTGCCTAGTGTGAATGGTGTTCAAGGAGAGCTGACCAAATTTGTCCTTTTTTTTTTCTGTGTTCCAAATGGGGGAGTGGCTGCCTCTACTTGGTCGTGCACTCCACCTGTCCCACCCAGGTGGTGTAATTACTTTTGCCGGTATAAGACAGATCTTGCATGCCCAGAGCATAGGCGTATTTCATGCCATGGAGAGGCCATAGTACAGTGTAGGATTGCCCCGTTATGAGGCCCCCTTATCGTGGGGGGGTAGTTTACACCATTTTTAAATGGTAACCAAGAGCCTCATTATTTTTGTGGAAGTTTTTTTTAGCAGTTGGGGGGCTGCTTTAACTATTTTCATGTCTGTAGTGGGTCTGTATCGTGCCATTGCAGTGAGCTGTTGCATTTTTTTGTGTTTTTGCGTGTTTGCAACTTCAGCCATAGCAACGTGCTCCTGCCTAGTGTGAATGGTGTTTCTAGGAGAGCTGACCAAATTTGTCAGAATTTGTTAGAATAGGCACAGATTTTTAATTATTACAGTTTTTAGTTCAGCTAACATTTGCAATAATGATAAATAGGGCCCAAGGCCAATCATTGCAGATGGCTGGCATAGATGTGAACTCTTCGGCTACGTTCACACGTAGCAAAAGTGGCGGAATTCCGCAGTGGCATTCTCCACCAGCCGCCCTGTCATAATGACAATCTATGGGAGGCTCGTGCGCCTCATCTCTTGGCACTGAAGAATGAACATGTGACAGGGAGGCTGGCGACATTCCATGTTGGAATTCCGCCACTTTTGGTACGTGTGAATGTAGCCTTAGAGGGAGATTTATCAAACTGCTGTAAAGTAGAATTGGCTCAGTTGCCCCTAGCAACCAATCAGATTCCACCTTTCATTTTTCAAAGAATCTGTGAGGAATGAAAGGTGCAATGTGATTGGTTGCTAGGGGCAACTAAGAAAATTCTACTTTACACCAGTTTGATCAATCTCCCCCTCAGTGTTTCTTGCATGGACAATTGTATGTTGCCTGCTTCAGAGTTGGATCAGGTAAAAATCTTTATGTCTCTGTACCTAGCAATAAAACTAGTTTGTTTGTTAGCTGGTATAAAGGGCTAACAACAATTTCTCCTTCAACCAAAAACCAAAGGGATGGATTGCCTCCGAGCACCCTTGGAACAAATCCAATAAACACACAAAAAGTGCATAGATAAGCTTCCACAGCCAAAAATTTCCATATTCCGTAATAAAAACTAGACTCTTCATCCTCTATTAGTGTATTCATCATTGTATAGCTAAGACATGATTATTAGCCAATCTTTGTCCTTTCAGTTATTCTGCCGGCCATATATCATGGGATATACCCTGCACTGGCCGCTATGATGTGGGGAATGTAGTGTGGGTGGCATTGCATAACTTATCTTTAGGAATGATTCCAACTGCTCTTTGAGCCCATGCAGCCGCCGCTTATGATGTCATGCTGGAAACCCTCAATGTTGTGAGTGGGTAAACAAACACTTCATTGTCATATGGCATAAGGAAAGTAGAGATAGGACCACATTTTTTTTACATTTCCAGCTATTACTAAATCTATGCCATCCTATGCACAAAAATCCCTTAAAGGATAATTTTGTGAAAATATACATATAAACTGGAAGCAAATGCAATATATCTTCAGATTTTTTCTGCAAATTTCATCTACAGTATCATACAGTGTGTTCAGAGAAAGTTTGGCATCAAGCTTTAACCCTTAGACGACCCAGGGCGTATAGTTACGCCATGGAAGTCTGTTCCCAGACGACCTAGGGCGTAACTGTACGCCCTGGGTGTTTCTCCCGCTATGAAGCGTGCTCCGGAGCGGAGCGCGCTTCATAGCAGGTGGGGGCTGGCTGCAATCAGCAGCCGGGACCTCACCGGTAATGACACGCTGCAGCTCCTAAAAACGCCGCGACTGCAGCGATCGTGCTGCCGCGTTTCATTAACCCCTTAAACGGCGCGACCGCGGCGTTTAAGTGTAAGTGACAGGGGGAGTCCCCTGTCACTTACCGATCGGGACCCCCGCAGTGTGACTGCGGGGGTCCCGATCGGTAAAACGGACCGCCGGAGGTCTCTCACCTGCCTCCGTGCGGTCCGATCGGCGATCTGCTACACTGAGCCTGCACAGGCAGGCTCAATGAGCAGATCGCCGATAACACTGATCAATGCTGTGCCTATGGCATAGCATTCATCAGTGTAGAAATCAAACTAATGTATGTAAAAGTCCCCCAAAGGGACTTCAAATGTGTAAAAAAAAAAAAAGTTAAAACACCAATACACTACCCCAAAACCCCTCCCCCAATAAAAGTTGAAATCACCCCCCTTTCCCATTATATAAATAAAACATATAAAAATAAATAAACAAATAAACATATAATATACCGTAGCGTGCGTAATTGTCCAATCTATTAAAATATAACAAGCGTCATTGCGAACGGTAAACGGCGTACACGAAAAGAGGGAAAAAAGTGCGCGGATTACCGATTTTATGTTACATTATATATTAAAAAAAAATAATAAAAAGTGATTAAAACGTCCAATCTTCACAAATATGGTATTAATAAAAACTAGAGATCATGGCGGAAAAAATGACACCCCATACAGCCCCGTAGGTGAAAAAATAAAACCGTTATAAGTGTCACAATAGGCCCATTTTATTTATAATTAATTGCCAAAAAAAAGGATTTCATTTAAAAAAAATTATAACATTAGAGAATCTGCGTAAACCTGCATATGGTTGTGTTCGGACTGACCTATAGAATAATGGTATCATGTCGCTTTTACCATATAGTGCATTACGTAGACACAGGAACCCCCCAAACTTTACCATATTGCATTCTTTTTTGCAATTTCAACAATTTATATGTTCATAAATAATATATTTGGGGGCAAGCCTCCCCCTAAACTTAGCGGGTAGATGTCACCTGATCAAAATGATCAGTTTCGCCCGTTTACTGTACCCGCTCCAAACCCTTCCTCTGTTAATGACCCACAAGGATGTTACGGTGCTTAATAAGGCCTTTTCTACGTTTATTTGGAGGGGGAAGCGACCGAGAATAGCGCTCACAAAACTGATGCTCTGCAAGGCTGACGGGGGCCTCAACTTTCCAAATGTGCGGGGATATAACTTGGCCTGCCTCTTCCGGAATGTGCTGGATTGGCTACATAGCTCTTCTTTTTTCTCTAACATACTTCTGGAACAGGCACTGGCATTCCCGTGGGATATACGAAGTCTCCTGCATACTTCCTATTCCAAGCTGCCCTCTGGCATTAAATGCTCTACCCTGCTTAGGGACACGATTGTCACCTGGAAGGAAATCCGTAAGGCTTTTGACCTTCCTTTCTTATTATCTAAACTCATGCCCTTGACGGGCCATCCGCAGTTTCCACAGGGTCAGTCGTTGCCCTGGTCACGGCAGGGAGCGATTAGGGCGCCTTTACTGGCTGGAGACTTGATTCACAGCGGTTACCACGCATGGCTCACACCTCTGGAAGTGATGGCTAAATTTCATCTCCCCTCTTCATGGTTTTTACAAGTAAATCAGGTAGTCGCTTTCTGTAAGGCTAGATTAACTGATCTTTCAAAGGAAGCTGATCTTCATGCTCTGGATGACATTATTGGGTTAGAGCCGCACAAGACTTCTATCTCTCTCCTTTATAATGCCATCCGGAATGAAGTGCAGCCAAAACGGCCTGTTAAGGCCTCCCTCTTTAAAGCATGGGCAAGGTGGACTCGAGACCCCTACATAGCGGACACGATTCTGGCCGGCTGGGAAAGGGTAAGGAAATGTATTATAAATGAGAGGTGGCGTGAAACTTATTTTAAGTTAGCGCATTGTGCTCTCTACGGTTTTAACATCCTGCCTTCCCCAGCCTTCCCAGACAGAATAACAGCTTGTCCCAAATGTCAAACACCGTTGACAGACTTATGGCACGGAGTTTGGACATGCCCCTCTACGGTACTGTTCTGGCAACAGGTGTCCGACTATATCTTTGCCCATTGGAGAGTCCGACTTCCAATAACCCCCCAGGTGCTTCTTTTCCACCAACCCCGCCCACCAGACGATGATGTACCTTATACCCCCCAGTTGGTGCACGTAATCCTTGTAGTGGCCCTACGATGCATATTCTATAACTGGATCTCCTCCTCTCCCCCAGACATACCTATGGTTGTAGAACAGCTAAAACTATATCTAGGGGTGGACAGGATTGACACTGAACGACACAAAAATAAATCAAACAAACGCTTCTTTCAAAAGTGGCGCACCTTTATTGTAACTCATTACAATCAATCCGACATAGCAGACATTGTAAGGCCTTTCCGCCTAACGGGTTGGTATTGCAGAGCGGACCAGGCAGGGTCTCTTGGTCGTCTAAAGGTATTCTGACTGGGGAGTTACGATCTGGTGCTGGGGAATGATTCTCACATCTCTTAGCCTTGACTCTGCAGTCTGGAATGAACACTACTTATTACCTAATGCCTTTGGTCCTATGTTTTCTTCTGCTGTGTAATATTATTCCCTGGTTTGTATATCCACTGTTTACCACTGTGTGCCTGCTGTTTGGGTCTGTTTGGCGGTTTGGCATTATCTATTTGACCTCTTTCGTTTTTTCTTTTTGTATAATTGTGTTCTGAAAATCAAATAAAAATTTGGAATTAAAAAAAATAAATAATATATTTGGAATTCCATCATACATGTTATAGTAAAATGAATGACGCCATTACAAAGTACAACTATTCCTGTAACAAATAAGCCCTTACATGGCCCTGTAGATAAAAAACTGAAAGTGCTAGAGCTCTTAGAAGGGGAGGAGGGAAAAACGGAAACACTAAGATCAAAATTTGCGCGGTCCACTGGGTCATTTTGGGCCTGGTCCTCAAAGGGTTAAAGGGAAACTATGAGCAGGTTAGAAGCATCTAACCTGCTATGTCCCTCTAGTGCACACCCTGTTGAGGATGAAGGTAACTTTCTTACTTTGATCCTCAGCACTGTTTTCATGTAGTTTATAGGATTTGCAAATGAGGCTGTTTGTTGCACTGGCAGGTTTGCCTCTTCTAATGAATATTCGGGTCATTCTCTGCAGTAGCGTCACTCTAGCGCTCATCACTGCAGATAGCTGGTTGAATGTTCATTAGAGGGTGGTAGCCCTGCCCACAGTGCACCAAACCTTCTCATTTATATACATAATAAACTACACAAAAATGGCACTGAGCATTAAAATAAAAAAAATCTCCATCCACTGCTGATAGTTTCCCTTTAGAGGACATGTGATCAGTTTAAAAAAAAATCAAGCTTTTCATAGAATTTTGTAGCACCTCGTTGCACTGTTGGGGGGATAGAGGATTTTGTTATTTGGTTGCATAGCTGTACTTTTATTTGAAAAAAAAGAAAAAGTGCTACTACAGAGGGGGCATGAATCTGAGGGGGCATGGATAGGGATCACTTGTCTCATGTCCTCTTACATAATCTATATATCCATCAACAGCATATTAAAAATCAGCAAGAAAAGATTGAAGTTAAAATAGCCTAATACCTTGGCGGTAGATGCCGCATTCCTGGAATGTTTGACCAGAATGTATTTGACAGCAAAAGAACTATTTATGGAAACAGATATACACTTTTTATTGAAACATCTAAAGAAAGCTCAGCTCTTGATCCCATAAAAGGAGCCATGATAAAACCTAAAATCCAATAATACTTTGCATGTGTAACATGAAATATTTTTCTGAATGCCTTCACAAACCTTTTGCATTTAAATGATTCCTGGCTTTGAGTGTTATGACTGCTGAACACTTTTTGGACACAAAGTAAAAGAGATATTTATCCCTGGTGGCTGCTTTTTCTAATTGCATGGTCTGGGAGCGTAAATCTGGCAAATAAGTCTGATCGCATCATTAGTTGCTAAACAAAGTGCTAGACCTGTTTATAATAAAAGCCTTGTTATTAAGTTAATAGTATCCTGTGGTATGAAACAGAAAGGCAGGGTGTGACTCTCGATCCAAATTGTCATTTTAGTTTAGCAATAACCACTTAGATCAGATATATGCTATATAATTAGCAATCAGTGTTGAAATTATTACTAGGTAGATATTTACTCAACCTATAATAAGATACCAAACCAAACATTTTGTTGGTGTTTTTTATTTGGCACTTATTTGCTATGCTTCCCTTTCATCTTACTATGATATAAATACAGCTTATGCAAAAGAATCAAAACGGATGCATTTTTTTTTTCCGTACACAAAAATAGGGTTGAAAGTTAAAAGTAACCAAATAAAACGAATACGTTAAACAAACAGGAAAAACGTAGTGTGAACCCAGCCTTATTCAGCCATATAGAGTATAATCAGGAAATTATCATAAGACAAACACCTTTGTCTTATTTGATAGGAAAGAAAGTAACCAATGATAGTAAATGTAATTTATACAGTAGAAGTGCCAACAGGCACATAAATTATGTATTTTCTGTATATCTAGCTCATCCCTGGGCATTATTGTTCACATCTATTCTATTGTCTCTCACTAGGTGATCATGTGCCCGCCCAGTAATCCGCAGAGTGTTGACATTTTCAAAATAACACCCTTCTTCCAGCCACTCATGTTTGATTGGCACCCTGAGTGCAGGGAACGTAATGCTAAATACAGACTCTTCCGTGGCTGTGCCCAACAGCTATAGGTACTCAAAAGGGTTAACACAACGTGAGAGATAAGACCAGTTCTCTTTAAAGTTTTTTTAACCTCAATATGCCCAGGCAGTGTGATGAAATGCTTGAATTTACTTCTTGTTCCCCTGTAGCCCCTTTATCCCAGTGCCTGGTTTCCACTGCACCCCACTTCTGGGTGCTGGGGTGTCGACACAAGACATTACCAAGGTAGGACACTACTGCGGCCAGTCATCTACTAAGTGGCAATGTCAACCCCAGTACCCTAAAATGGAGCGCAGCAGAGATGGGGTGCTGAGATAATGGAGGCTGTGCGGGGGGCGGGGGGTAGACGGAGGTAAGTGCAAGGTCTTTTCTTTCATTACACAGCCAGGGCATTTTTAGAACTTATATCTCCAGGAAATGGCAATAAACCATCACAGATGCCAATAAGTTTTAATAGATCTAGTTAAATGCAATAGTGCAGAAGTTCTTCCTTATTCCAGCCAGTGACCCCTGATGTATACCAAGTGAACAGAGGCCAAAATCTTGCACTTTTTCCTCTTTTGGGTGTAAGGATGCATTTAATGCTAAACACAGCATGAAATGAGCAACTTTATTGGTGACAGTTGTGGGACCAAGAAAATAATGGAGTCCTATGGTCTGTTTACACAGAGCGATTATCGTTCAAATCTTCGCAATAACGATTGCATTTGAGCGATTATGTGCTTGTGTAAATGCGCCTAACAATCAAGCAACGAGCGAGAAATTGTTCATGGTCATCTTTCAAAATGTTCTCAAATCATCGCTGGTTGCCCGGTGATAATTTTCAAATCGCTTTGTCTAAACAGTCTTTTACAGATTCCCCCTGGTGTGTGACCCCCTAGATCAGCATAAAAACCAAATTGTTGTTTTAAGATCGTGAAACGATCGACTGAGCGATTTTTCACTCCATGTAAACGGACCATTAGTTTTATCCACTACTTAGCTATCACTATTATATGTATAACATGCATGCAGATCAGTGAGTTTAGAAGATAAATGAGAATCACCATCTCCTTTTGTTTTGACATGGCTGTATGAAAGTATGGACATTCTTTTCTGCGGCAGAGACTTATAGAGGCAGGGGTGAAGGTGGCTGATAATCCCTGGTAAGCAGAGTTTCCGTGATTGTTTCACACCTGAGGGTAAGGCGGACCATGAGAATTATCTGCGTGCCTGGCAGTATCACAGGGTATTGAGACAAGCAGTATGTGGGTATACACACTAGTAAGACCTGATTTTCAGCTGTTTGGTTATTGTTCTTTGTTTCCGTCTTTGTTGTCTTTGGAGTGTAAGCTATGAATCAACCTTTGTATTTCCCACTTCTATAGTTTTTTATGTGTCTGATTCATATCTTACTGCTGTATTGTAAGGTCTCTTTTAAGCCCTTCATGACCGAGGTCATTGATGCCATGGATGTCCGGGTAAAATTAATGCAATGTTCCTCCTCGCCTTCTAAGAGCCATAGCGCTTTTATTTTTCCACCTACAGGGCTTGTTGGGACGCCATTTTTTTGCGACACGATCTCTAGTTTTTCTAGTTTTTAATGTTATATTGATGTAAAAAAAAAATGTTAATTTTTTTTCTGATATATAAAAAAAAAATAAAAAAACACAGCAAACACGTTTTTTTTTCTTTTTTTCTCTTAACGCTGTTCACCGTGCGGGAACAAAATTGTTATATTTTAGGAGATCAGACAATTCCGCACGCTACAATATATTATATGTTTATTAATTTTGTATATTTTTATGATGGGCAAGGGAGTATTTTAAACTTTTATTGGGGGAGGGATTATAAGATTTTTTTAATACTTTTTTTAATTACACTTTTATTTTACTGTTAAACATGCAATAATTAGATTGCATATACTGATCTATGCTATGCTGCGCATGCGCAGTACAGTGGGAGAAGGCACTGCTGTACTACACCATGCAGGTGCAGTACAGCAGCACTGCGCATGCGCAGCATAATAAAGACGTCTGCGTCGCAGACGTGCAATGCCGGCCCTCCGGGTGATGTCAGCATGCGGCGCTTTCCAACTCGCCCAGAGGGGCGTGATTACAGCGCCGGAACCCGCCCAGGACCGTGACTAGAAGACCAGCCCCACGCCCGCCGTGACTACTTAGCTGGTAATTTACATACAGCGTGTGAGATTGTTAAACTAACTTTGCGGTCTATATGTACAGGGGACGCAGGCTACAGGGGTATGTTTGGGAAGCGTGCTGGGTGATGTACCAGCACATTTCCTTAGCTTTATGGCCAATTTTAGCGTGATTGGTTCCCTTTAAGAAATATTTTTTTTCTTTTTTACTACATATCCCACTACTATTCTCCATGCTTGCATGGGGCAGGCAGTGTCACCGGAATTATAGTGTGTTTACACAGAGAGATTTGTGAAGCCAAAGCCAAGAATGGATTTGAAAAGGAGAAATCTCAATCTTTCCTTTATGGCCTGTTCCCTGTTTATAGTCTGTTCCCGGCTTTGGCTTAAAAATTCTGTCAGATAAATCTCTCTGTGTAAACGCACCCTTAGGACTGTATTGTGATTGCTTCATGTGGGCAAAATCCCACCTACATATGGTGGAGAATGGCCGCATTATGTTGCCAATGTTTTGTTAACATTGTGTTGCCATTTCCCACTGAATGCAGGCATATGGCATATATTGTAATACAGTGGTGCAGCCCACACTCACCTGAAACAACAGAGGCATAGTGTAGATGCACACCGTGGATTCACTCCTCTAAAATGACAAAAGTGAATTTGCGTTAAGGGTCTGTACAAGGAATTAATATGTCGTGGATTTAAAATTCCACACTGCAAATCCATTTCTGGACAAAAAAATATTTGTAGTATGTTGATGAGGGATCTTAAATATTTGTACGTGTAAAATATGTGTAATCAGCTGCAGTTATTCTGGGTAGATAAAAAATAGGTATAAAAAATATTCTATTTGATCACTGTGGAGTACTCCTGCGGGTCACGAGTTGTAGTGGTTGTCCATTGAGATAGTGTGCTGATGGGGCTGTGTGGGGGGATTGCCGTGCTTGTATCAGTCTGGAGTGCCTCCTGGGCTTGGGCTGAGCTTGATATGTGGGTCGTGTGTGTCTGTTCGTGTGTATATGTCTATACGTGTTAGTGTACATGTATGTCGTTGTTTTTTTTCTTTTTATCGGTCCCTGGGTGGATCTAGACCGGGGTAGACACGGCGGACGGGTTCACCATGGGGATCCGATTTATTTATGTGGTTATTAAAGAATGTGATAAGTTTGGTATATGTTTGTGAAGGTATACTCTGGCTGGACTGGCTTGGGGGGCAGGTCTGGGCCGGGGGTGGGGGGGAGACGGCTCCGCGCAGATAGATCAGGGTAACCATTGCTTACGGTAGGGGTGATTTATTGGAGGGTCAGATAGGCACCTTGATAAAGCTATATACAGTGAAACGTGCATCGGGGTTGGCATCAGGACATTCACAACTAGATGGGTGAGTTTACTTTTGCATTTATCTCAGACACAGAAACCGTGCACTAGGATAGGTAGAAGTTGGATGATAGAAGCTATTTGGTCTGGATAGCAGTGAATTATAGTGACCTTATAAGTGTCATAGTACATACTATTTATATCTTTTCATCCACCCACCGGCAGCACTAGGAAATTTCTGTGGTTTCTTGATTCTGGCATTATATGGCCATTATTTTCACCCTCGGTTTGTGACCGTAGCCTGTCTTGTTGTATTTTAGGATTATCTTCATTCCTCTTTTTAATGTATATTTTCATTGCATTTTTACTAATAAAAGTACATTTTTGAATATTTATGCTCACAGTTTTTAGTGTTTCAAATAATAATAACAACCTGCTACCGCCCAGTCCAAGAGTGTCATTTTTGATGCCCTGGAACTACCAGGACCTGGCTCTTCCTAGTACCCCAGTGGCAGAGGGTATTAGGGTAATAATAAGGGTTGGTGTTAGCTAATTGAAAAATATTTTACTAGCACACTGAGCTTGAAGTGTTTAGGGCTCTGGCTCCTGCAATGTCTGCTGAGCCAATCAGCAGCTAAGGGGGGGCACAGCCACTGAATGGCTCAGAGGAGGCTACAGAAGCGCCATCCTGTCACACAGCAAGGTCTGTGTACCAGGTCTGGTGCCTGCCTGCCTTCTTCTTGGCATAGGTGTGTTCGGGTTGGCGTTCAGACCTGAACACGGACGTTAGAGAAAAAGTCTGTGCTTGGGTCCAACCGCCAACCTAAAAACGCCAAAGTGACACAAAACACAATATACACAAACTTATAAATGACATAAAATAGCAAATAGCAAAAAACACAGCTAATATTTTTACATACTGAAAAATCATAATGCATCATATTAAAAATTATACAAATCACACACAGCCCAAACACTAATATGAACACATTAGCAACATTTACTAAGAACTGTATATGGTGAAACAACAATCCCAGAGATCTTCTCAAGCTCCAGCTTCAAAGAAAACTTTTTTTTTTCAGACACTGTAAAAAAAATCTCCTTTTGGATACTTGACAACATAGGACTTAGATTAAGTCCCAGCCAAACATATGTACACTACTGGAATGTAGAATTACATATTGCTTGTGGGAAAGGGTAAATACATAAATTAAAAAGAACCGTGAATGAAGCTCTGTGCTGTGAAAAGGGAATTCGGTTGAACTGTGGGTAATAAGGGTTAAACTTTCTACAATTATGCCAAATGCCATTTTCTTTAATGCAAATCCATCAGACAATTGTCATACTTATGTTATATAATATCCCCCATTATACAGTATCTACAGAATTCTACTACAAAACAAACATCCTAGCACTATTGCACGCTTGGTAACAGAAATGAGATACATGTGTTTTATTGTGGTTTATGCTCTTGGTTTAGGCCAAAACAGCTTGTAAACTGTAGAAATAACCTAAACGCGTTTATACCCTATTATGGGCAGATCTCTGTATAAAAAAAAAACTTGTATAACGGAACGTCTTGTGTACACATTGTTATTGTTTTTCAAGCTCAAAGTGCAGTGACGTAACATTATCACATGGCATATACGTAAGCAAAGGGTTTATTTCGCTTGTTTTCTCAGCTCATTACAGTACAGTACATTTATACAATATGAAGCATCTATGTTAAGAGTTGATTTTTATTTGACACAGTACATAGATTCAGTCAGCAGCCTTGCATCGGCATAACATATCAGTTTCACATGCTAAGTTAAAGGGGTATTCCCATCTGAGCATGTTCTGCCCTATTTACTTCATAGGTGATAGCAAGCTGATCAGTGGGGGTTAACAGCTGGATCCAGAAAATAGTGACAAAATTATCCCCTGAATGAACGATGCACAGTGTGTATGCATGGCCAGTGCTCTATTCTTTCTCTATAGGTCTATAGTATAGAAAATTATAAAAACACTATGAATAGAGATAAAGAAGCAAAGCGCTTAGTTTTCTCTGCAATTTGCCGCTCCTCCCCGGGTGATGGGAAAAAGCTGGATCCAGTCCTGGGAAACTGGGAGAAGTTTCCCAGGACTGAATCCAGCTTTTCTTAGCACCAGGGGTGGAGCGGTACGAAGCAGCAGTCAGTTATAAGGCAGCAGCTGATGAGCGGACTTCAGAGATAACGAAGCGCTTCACTTCATTATTACTGTAAATTCGCTCATCTCATAAAGCTGACCTGTACTGCAGGGGCCTTGTGAACAGCAATGATAGGAGCTTATTCCATATGTAAATATGCATAGAAAACATAAAAGTAAAAATAGAAATAATTCTGTCAAATAATGCATTCTAATAATTATAGGCTATATTGGATGTGAAATAATAAAAAAGAAAAGCAGTCTTGGCAGATAGGACTAGTAGTGGTTAATTTGTAAATTGCAGTAGTACTTTAATAGGTTTCATAAAAATGCAGTATTAGGCTATGTTCACACTTAGTATGAGACCGGCTGTACCGGCCGGTCTATGAAAAGATCATCCCAGTACCGGCCAAATGATCTTTAGCGCCGCAGAGTTCTGATGCGGGCGCATCCGTGCACGCCCTCATCAGAACTCCCCACTGCACACTATGGAGCGAGTGGCCAGAGCCGCTCGCTCCATAGTGTGCACTGACAGGGTTTTCTGCGGCCGCTATTCAATGAATAGCAGCCGCAGAAAACTGAGATGTCAGTTTTCTATGGCGCCGCTAGGGATCCTGCATATACACTCCGGCCCGGATTCCCTCGGCCTGCAGCACAAGGTAAGTTCCGTACCAATCACAGCCGTTGCAACAACAGCCGTGATTAGTTCGGAACTTATGCTGTGTGAACATGGCTTTAGTTCTTGTCAAATAAAAGCAATAATGGTCAGCCAACATGGGTAAAACTAGTTATGTTGGGTATAGTTGTAGTCCCTTAGTCTTTTGTCAATTATTAAACATATTGTGCAATGTGGATAGTAGTAGTTATGCTGAGAGTGGCAGTAGGCTCGTAATATTATATCAATGATTAAGCAAATTGTCCAGTATAGGAAGTAGTAGCTATATTGGGAGTAGTAGTAGTCCTGTAGTGCTTTGTTAATGATTAACCAGTGTACTACATACAAAAAATATAACGAATATATCACTTCTGTTGGTAGTTCCTGAGGATAAACCAACAATAACAAACAACTGATGGCAGTGTCTCTCACCAGTCCTGGGTTGCCATCATAGCTGTAGCGCCGACGCCATCTCTGTATGGATGGTGTATTGTGTATGTGTATGAATGTTATAAGTTAACAATGTTGAGTTGCTCAGCAGGGATCACTGTGAGGTGCCAAATCCTTTCCATAAATGTAGTGATGTAGAGAACCTATTTTGGTTGAACTGACTGCTTTGCCAGGTGCTTATCTGGTATATCTTCGCTAGTGGCGTATATTCTTGTATAGTAGGTGTTATACAGTACAGTAGATATCCACAGTCTGCAAAAATTTTATCGTGAAAATTGAAGGACACATCTAGTTAAATATATTTTGTGAATACGGCCATTTTGCAAACTTGCCTCCTTGTCACGATACCCTGCTCTTTCTGTCCCATTGTTGACAGATCATTGTTCAGGTTATTGACCACCACTCTGCTCTAAAAGCAGTGTTCTGGCTGGTATATATAGCTATAGTATACATATTTATTTCTATTTTATAGTACACACACTATACACTATGGGGGACATTTATTAAGATTAGGCTTTTTTTGCAGGAATTAAACCTACGCCAGCTCAGAGCTGTGAAGAGCTGTTAAATGCAGCACACACTGAGGCAGCAACACATCTACATGTGGCCACAAGCCCCACGCCCCCTCCCCGCCCCTATGCTGCAAGTGTCGCAGAAGGGCCTAATGCGAATGAAATATTTGCAAAACAAGCATTTGCAAATATATTTAGACACATTAGGCCCATCTATTCCATAAAATGGCATCTCTGCCATTTAATAAATGTCCCCTCCCCCATGTAATGTGACTGACCTGTAGGTCTCAGTAATAATGCTCCAATAATTCAGATAATAATGCTTCCTGTAGTCAGATATAATGCCTTCTGTGGCCTGAAACAGTGTCCCCTGTAGCCATGAAAAATGCACTCTTCCACAATAATGCCCATGTAGCCAGATATAACCCTTTTAGACAGAATGCCCAATGTAGTCAAGTATGCCTCCTGTAGGCTAATACGATGCCCTTTGTAGCCACATTTGCCCCTTGTAGCTAGGTATGTCTAAAGTAGTCAGATATGCCCCCAGATTTGCAGCCAGGTATGCCCCCCCCCAGCCAGATATGCCCCTTGTAGTCAGGTACACCCTTTATAGCCATGTACAACCCCCACCCCCCTCCCCAAAGCCAGCTGTGCACCTTGCAGTTTTGTAATATACCAGCTGCAACAACAATTATTTCCCAAAAATTGAAACAAACTTTTTATTTTCTTATATGTGTATGTAATGCTATATACTTATGTATAACTCATAAATATATGTTTTTTTTAAACGTGGAACTCTTTGTGTAAAATAGAAAAATGCCAGCACCTGTAATGTTGTAAACTGGTATTACTAGAAGATTAAAGGAATAAAGAAGGACATAGAAGGGGTGTTTATGATTGAAAAGCAACTGCAGTGCATCACTGAAAAGTGGTGTGTACTGTATGCTTGGCTGTGTGGTCAGTGTGGGAGACACAGGGAGATGTGATAGAACACAGGCCAAATGTAATAGCTGTCATCCTCTCTCTTATAAAGATGCAAAACAGAAAGGCACCTTTCTAACAATGTGACCTAGGAAAGGAGGAACCCAGAGAAGGAGGAACGCTTCTGTGTTGAGAAGGAGATGTTTATGAAAATAAAATCATAAATCTTGTTCCCTTGTCTTAACACACATGTAGAGCCACGAAAATGGACTAAAAGGGATACAGACAAAAAAACACCAAAACAATATGCACTCACTTCTATGCGATGAAGTTAAACCTCAATTTTTGTATTCATATATTTATTATGCCTACTCTACTATACTATAGAGGGCAGTTTCAAGAGAATTTACAGCTGACAGGGCAAACATCGTTAAATCACATGATTAAAAAAAATCCCGACTTGTAATGAGAAAAATGCACAAAAGACAAAAACATATATACTAATACACACTATTTTTAGGGGGGGAAAGCCATAAAAACTATGGGGGACATGTATCAAGCGGCGAAATGTGGATTTTCGTCGGAAAGTGACGATTTGCAAATGAATTTAAGCGCAAATGGGCGATTTGCGAATAAAATTTTCGCAAATCAGCACTTTCTGCCGGGTACGCCGGGGGGCGTGGAGGGGGCAGAATGGGGGGGCCTCTACATAAATCTCCGTAACGGCGGAGCTGCTGGGACATTTTTAAGTCTGGCGCAGAAAACGTCAGACTTAATAAATGTCCCCCTATATCTTGATGCATCAAAAACACATAGAGGGAGATTTAGAAGTAGAATTGTCTTAATTGCCCCTAGCAACCAATCTGATTCCACCTTTCATTTTTCAAAGAATCTGCGAGGAATGAAAAGTAGAATCTGATTGGTTGCTAGGGGCAACTGAGACAATTCTACTTTACACCAGTTTGAAAAATCTCCCCCATAGAGTTTCCAGCCAAAAAAAACTCCACAAAAAGAGAAGAAGGTCTAATGGGAATTTCTTCTGCATCTGAGAACATTACATCCTTAGAAACATCACTTTCTAAGCAATAAAAATATATTTAATCTCCTGTTGAATTAACAGATTACTTTCTGCTGAAAACTATATTAAGGGGTGTGGATGTCAGTAAAACCAAGAAAAAGCTAAATAGCAAAAGCATGTTGTCAGCAGTGAAGATATAATTCATTGTAAAGAAATGAGACTTTGCTTGTTTCATCGTGTTTTAATTAAATGCTCACTTATTCGGAACTGAAAATTGCTGCAATAACAATGTCAGATAGTAAAAATATCAAAGTGGGTGAAATATTATAAAACTGGCAAAAGCCTTTAAGGCAGCATCAGTAAAAGTTCAATGGCACAGGATATCCCAAAATAATAGAAATGTGGAAAAATCCTCATCCATAAAAAGTAATTGGATGCATATTCTCTGTAGCCACAGATTTTCTGCCGCCTTGGCCCACAGTCATCTCTCCCACTCCATATACATGAATGTTTAGCATTTCCAAATGTTCCTTAGTTCTCTATGGGAAGGAGAGAGGTAAGCCACAGCCACACAGCTCTGGCGGCAACAATCTCTCTGAGAACAGGGGGCAAGCAGTAATACTCCATCACATCTGACCCCAATCTGGAGTCCAGGAGTCTCAAGTACACAAAGTAACAGTGCCACTGTGATTACCTAATTACCATGTTATTATTCATTATGTACATATAAATACTGATATTTCATGAAATACATACATGTAAGTTTTCCATCGGCAACCTACCCCTTACCCCAGGACTGTCTATAATTACACGCCTGTCTTTGCCTATTATTAATTCCATTCCTGCAACAGTTTTGTGTATAAAGTGCCATCCAAGTAAATACTATATACCATCCAAGGATCCATCCTTATTTCTATTAATATTGCTGTATTTATATATATTTTTATCCACTCCAATAACTATTTTAAGGATACATGATTTATTAGTTGATTTTGCGCTACAGCGCTTAACAGTACTTCTGCAGATGAGAAGGCTTTTGGGACTTAGACTCAACAATACAAACTGGCTCATTTGAGTCCAGAATATCTCAGACAGTTTTCTTTGGCTGAACATTAATATAGCAAGATAAAAATAAAAGAATGATTTAGTAGGAACTTGTAAGATGGTTTAAAACTTTCTTCTGGATTTTCAATTTTTACATGAATTGTTAAGACCATACATCCATGTGTATCAAGACTGCACTAAAGATTTTAGCTTTACTTCCTATGAAAGATGTGGCCAGTTTTGGCTTTCATGATAAGGTGATTTTTAAAATATTTACTATTTATTATGACTGCACAATAAAATCTGATTTTTTAAATTAAAATATTGTGTTGTGTTTTTAAATACTGTGTTGCCATGTTATGAGAGCCATACCCGTTTTATGTTGATGGAGATGTGTGATGTGTGATGGGTTTTCAAATAGCTTTGGAAGGTTGTGATGGTGGGTGAGAGCTGGACGTGTCCAGTAATGGGTTCCAGAGTATGTGGGAAGCGAGGTAGAACTCTTGAAGACAGCTGTGTGAGAAGCAAACAAGGGAAGAGCACACACAGAGGAATTCTGAGGGTCGGAGATTGTGTAAGAAGTATCAGAGAAGTATAGAGGGGGCAGGTCGTGGATGGCCTTGTGAGGCTTATCATGTAAATATTTAGTGTTGAAAGCATATAGGAGTTTAAAATGGAGTATCTAACACACTTCCCCCCCACCATCAGTGTCAGACTGGGGTTTCGAGGGCCCACCAATGGAATTTATTATGGGGCCCAGCCTACTCTTTCTGTACATGAACATATAACACATGATACACATCACTGACTAGCTATGTTCACCTAACCTTTTTTCTGTCCGTTTTTGTTTTCTCAAAATGACGTCTGTCATTTTGCGATTTGGCCACCCATCATTACAATGACAGCTGTTGATATTCTAGTTCAGGCCCTTTTGGGTGTGGTTCTTGTTTGGAGGTCCATTGAATATAGTAGTAAAGACAGTGATGGGAAAAAATATGTGTGAACAACAAAAAATATTGTTCGTTGTTTGCATAATAATGTTTGCGAATAAATGTCATAAACATTAACTCGGTGTTCAAGAAAAAAATGTCCATTATTCAATATACTATGTGTATTGGGCGGTCGTCATTCCATTAACTTCAATGCATTCCTTTGACTTCAGTTATAATTCGGTAATAATGGATGTTATTTTAAAAATAAAAAGCGGATGCCTTTTCTCTTTTTTTTTTTTTTTTTTACAAAATACAAAAGCTAGCATTTTTAAATGTGTAATATTGTTTTGCAACTCATTTGGGGTTTCCATATTGATTGATTCCACCATGCAGACTACATAGTTATATACTCAATTTCTCTACAGCCTGGCTGCTTCCTAGTAACAAAAAATAATACTCAACTGCATAGTAAATACATAAAAAATAAATTGAAGGTTTAATGATCTATAATTTTGGCATTCTTAGCTATAAATCATCAAAATGCTGACTACAGTATTTTAAAAAGATAAGAGAATGCAAGATACTGGGAATTTTTTTTAAGAGTGGGAATCATTATTAATGACACATGATAAGCCTACTACAAACATGAAATACCAGGTTCGGAGTAAATTTTCACAACAGTTACATGACAGAAGCTTCCTGTTGCAGCAGGTCACATTTACTGGAAAAGCTAATAAAAGCGTGGAAATGAAACTATGCACTGCATGCACTTTTTAATAGTTCTGTCTCAGTTCCCAAATCGCAGAAAGTTCCTTTATACTCCACATAACTACATTTTTTAAAAAATCTTTATTGATCCCCTGAATTTATCTCTTATATGATATGAATAGAGATGAGCAAACATCGAGCATGCTCGAGTCCATCCGGACCCGAGCATTCGGCATTTGATTAGCGGGGGCTGCTGAACTTGGACAAAGCTCTAAGGTTGTCTGGAAAACGTGGATACAGCTAAAGACTATATCCATGTTTTCCACATAGCCTTAGGGCTTTATGCAACTTCAGCAGCCACCGCTAATCAAATGCCGAAAGTTAAGGTTCGGATGGACTCGAGCATGCTCGAGGTTCGCTCATTTGTAGATATGACCCTTCCAATGGAAAACTGCATGCTACTGGCTAAGCAAGTTTTACTGTATGTTTTCACAATTCTGTTACTTTATAACAGTTGTGCAGACAAACCACAAGTCTCTTGTTGAAGAACAACTACTGGTAAACTACTAACTCTAATCTGGCACCTAATGGTATTAACAGAGCTGTGCAGAAACTAAAAAAAAAAAAACATTTGAAGACATGGTGTGGTCCAGGACATGTACGTGCTTTGTTCTGTTCCAAATGTATTCTTAAGTTCAGTAAATACTTCCGACATTATTTTCCGCTCTGCTTTCACATATGGGGATTGACTGGAGTTTGAGCTGTTGTTTATGCTCTGGCATCAAGTTTGATGTCCTCAAAAGGAAATATATGTCCTGTACTTGGACTAGCATTAACCTGTCCTAAAAACAGCCTCCCTCCCTTTAAAGCACAGTTCATGCTTTGCGACTCTAAGTAATGATCTCTAGTGTGTTGTGTATAAAAAGCAGTATGTTTCCTGTGACAGCATGTCACAATTGTGTGAACATAGCCTTATAATGTTTATAATGTTTTTAAATAGGTGTGAACAGGGGTCTTAACAAACAGAACAATGCGGCAACTAGGGCCCTATTACACAGGACAATTGAACAAAATATAACTTTAGGGGACACTTTATAAACAATGAGCCTCTGTCATACACCATGGAAAAGGTGCAGATTCTTACCCTTTCCATGACATACGCAAGCCATAAGCGAGCCATAAGCCCTGCTCTCTTGCTAGCAGGCAAATATCATTGCAGAATTCTGCACCTGCTCAGGGCACTGAGGATGTATTCTAAAGGCCCTAATACATGGAACGATTAATTGTTATTGAAGGCAACGATTAGCCAACATGAACAATGTTGGATGATCGTTGCTGTTGTTTGTCTTTCAACATGTTAAAGACCACGGTGCTGCCAGTGTTTAGCTGAGCGGGTTGTCATCACTGAGACAAGTCCATCTGGGAAGCTGAGACCAGATAATCTCCAGGGGACACTGGGGAACTGTAGGAAGACACCGGAGAAGTGTAGAGAGGTAAGTATAGCTTCTTTATTTTATTTTTTATACATACTTGCAATGATATAGGTAATGTTTTAATTTGTGTTAATTTGTTTTTTTATTCACAATGGTAATATTCAAAAAAGCACTTGAGGCATAGATACAGCATGTACAATTATGTGCTAAATAGTAAAGCTGATACAGATAGGGACTTAGGAACTTTAGCAACCAGTGCCAGGCAGTGACTGTAACGGCTCACAAAATCATGACATGCATAAAAAAAAAGATGCATAATTCTGCCTATATGCTTTAACATAGTAGAAAGGCTCCCATCTATACCCTCATATAGTAGATAAGCCTCCCATGCCTCCATACAAAAGATAGCCTCCCTTTGTGCCCCATAGAGACGTCAGGCCCCTATGTGCCTCCATATAGTAGTTAGGCCTTCTCTGTGCATCCATATAATAGTTAAGCCTCTCTGTGTCCATATAGTAGACACCAACCTTCTCATCTGACACCATTATGAACTAAAATATTAGGTGCTGATTATTGTAGCAGAATTTCTGGGGGTCGTGCATTTAAATTTTTCATCTTTACCATCTTTATCTCCTATTATATGATTAAGGTGGTAAAGGTGAAGGTAAGTTTTGTACCATTATTATTATTATTATTATTATTATTATTATTTTATTTATAAAATGCCCTTAATTCCAGAGTGCTCTACAATAGATAGGGGTAACAAACAGGAACATTACAAGATCAAAACACATTACATGAAGGCAAATGGCAGACTTTAACATGGGGGAAGAGGACCCTGCCCGCTAGGGCTTATATAGGGAGAGAGCACCCTGCCCGCGAGGGCTTACCTCTTTGCCATTTTGGGGAATAATAGCAATTTAATATGCCAGTTACATGTTTTGGTGCACTGGGGGGGGGGGGGGGGTTACTGCAGCGATGCACCCCAGCTAGCCCATCCCTCCTAACTAACAGTAGCAGAATGGCACTGAGGGTGGTAGCCCAGTGCACGAAAACGCCTCATTAGCATATATAAATAAACTGCTAATATCCCAAAAATGGCTCCGAGGATTAAAGTAAGAATCTCCCTGTGCCCTATAGGGATATGTCAGCAGGTTAGATGCTTCTACCTGCTAATAGTTACCCTTTAACCTTCTTCATATCCTCTTTATTTTGTACTGCATATACACATAGCCTTACACCTTATTGTTGCGTATTTCATATTTAGATCATGGCTTATAGAAAAACAGAAACAATATCAACATCTAAGCAATAGTTGCTTGTGGTAACCATTCCTTGCTCTAATGGTAACCATTCCTTTCTCTAATGGTAACCATTCCATGATCTAAACCAGGATACAGCCAATATTTCTTACAACATTAATGTGTTCTTCTATTTCAGCTATTAGTCCCCTAACACTCCGTGTAGATCATGATTCATTTGTTAGCTCAGTAAAGAAATATTTAGTATTTTAAGTACTTTGAAAAGTGTAAGACAAAACATCTATCATGGTAGGAAAAGGCGCATAAATGAAATTGAAACTTTAGAATTTGCTAAATCCTTAGCAAACATTACGTAAGGTTAGTTGTAGTCCTTAACAAAAAATGTCTCAGGACATTATGAAATCATAGTCTTATCTTAAACATGGCATATTTTCTGTACATTGGTAAAGACTGCAGGAGCCAATTATAAGCCTTATGCCGGATTATTTCATGATATCTTAATTGTACATGACATGAGCTCATTCTACAGGCTCTAGAGCCGGGACCTAAGTGCAAAGTAAACTACAACAATGAGGATGTGTGATCTTCCCTAAAGTCCTGATTACATCACTTTCTATATAGAATAAATAAGATTGCTTAAGTCACAGGATTTGATGCTGTTACGCATGGATGTTAAGCATTCAATCCACAACTATAATACAGTAAAATACAAGCATGTTACTGTTTATTAAAGCAAATGTACCACTTAAATTTTTTTTAATATTACCTGGTCCCCCAGTGTACCGATATCCCTTGCACTTGGTGATGCGGCCAGACTTCATTCTGAAGGAGGAGGGGCAGTGTACCAATACCCATTGAGGGGATGTCGGTACACTAGGGGTGCATAGACCAGGCTGATATTTGCATATGAAGAAACCAGTGCAGAAGGCAGGAATAAGGTGGCGATTTGAAAAATGGACCACACCACCGGGATTTCTATGTTGGAACCGAGCAGGTAATATAAAAAAATAAAATTCAAGTGGTACATTCGTATTAAATTAAGTACCATCCAGGAAGAATGAATTTGAGACTGCAATGTAGTGTATGCCCCAGACAAAATATTACCTCATCCCAGAATAAACAGGAATATGAGGAAACCAGTGCAGAGCTAGTAAAATGACATCATATATGATGTCTTGGTTGAAGAAAACTAGAGATAAGCAAATGTAAAGTTAGCTCCATTACCAACTTGGCTTACTAAAACAATCTTCTGGCCTTCCACCCAGTTTTAGTATATAAGGCTAGGTTCACACTGCGTTTTCAGCATCCGTTTAACGGATCCGTTTTTTTTAACGTCCAGAAAAATAGGGTCAGCAACGTTTTTTTGTCTGTTTTGGTCCGTCAAAAAAAACAGATCCGTTTTTTTTTATAATGGAAGTCAATGGAAAAACGGATGCACACAAATGAATCCGTTTTTTGCAATCCGTTTTTCATGCGTTTTTTGCAGAAAACGGATGCGTTAAACGGATGCTGAAAACGCAGTGTGAACCTAGCCTAAGGAAGAAGATTCCCTTCTCAAAAACATCTTCTATGAGCCAGAGCCCTACAACAGAGAGCAGATCTTGTTCTGGTAGACATTGCCTGCTTTTTTTAATACATGGCCTACCAGTCATTGTTAATACATAGCATGAACATAGCCTAAAAGTATATGTCATTAATTGGACCAAACATCTCTCATTAGTAGACTACGTCTAATCGAATAAACTAAATGAGCCTGCCTAGGTGTTTTTGAAGAATATGGCATACCTTTCTACTAATATACCACACATGAAGGGCACCTTACCGGTGTAAGGCCTAGTCAAAAGTATTAAATCTGTGATAATAATGATTGCATGATTAAGTAAATATTAAATTGCAGGAATGTAGTTGTACATTTCCTCACTTGCTCATCCAGCAATAATTGTTGAGGGTTTTCTGATTACCTGATAGTTTTGATAGTTAATAATAAAAAACTAATAATAATAAAAATAATAATATAAGTTTTGCCAAGAAAAATACTGGATGGCTATATGTAGTCTGTAGATGCAGTCTGCAAAACTTGACATAATTTGATGCAACTTGAGTCCCAGACTAGTGTCCTGCAGCTTCCAAAAAAAGCGTATTGCACCAATAAAGCTGGGGAGAGTACACTTTGCTTAATCACACATTAACTGGACTGGGAAGGCTTTAATAACATGTCCTAAAAATGCATAGCAAAGAGAGTTAAAGAATTAGGGTATATGCACACTGCGGATTCCGAGTGAAGAACTTTAACCGGATTCCGCCACGCACCCCCCCTTGAAGGTCTGCCCATCCCATAGACTCTATTCTATGCTTAGGCAGATTCCGCCATTGACCCAAAGAATTAACATGTCAATTCTTTGGGCGAATGGTAGAATCTGCCTGAGCATAGAACGGAGTCTATGTGACAGGCGGAACTTCAACCTGGGACGCGTGGTGGAATCCGCTTGAAGTTCTCTGCTCAGAATCTGTAGTGTGCACATACCCTTAGTCCCAGTCAGGGCCATGTGGCCCCTGATAGAAAGAGGAAATGTAAGTGGCTGTAGGTTGAGGGATAAGAAAATAGCACGGACCCCATGGCCGGTTGTACCAGGATGTCTGTAGATAATAGTGTGAAAAACAATAGAGGGAGCTTACTGTCCATTGTGTGAACAGATCCTTTCTGTGTTTTTAATCCACTCCTGGTTTTGGTTGCAATATGAGGACCGCAATACTGACTGAAATATACGTATGAGATATTATGCCAATAATATTAATTGTTAGGGATTCTATTAGGCTTTTAGGGAGTGCAAAACGGCTATTGGGCATTGCATGTTTGTTTGACTCCAGTACTTAATACCAGCTATAGAGTAAAACTAAAGACTGTCTTTTCGATTTGGGTTAGTGCTGCAGCTTTCATATGGATTCTGGGTTATAGTGGGTACTATGTGACGCAGGTGTGTGTAAAAGATATTATACTGGCACCTTGGGGTAGGTGGAGATTGTAAGAACTCTGTTATGTTTAACATGTCTGCAACTTGTCATGATTAGTAGTAAGTTGCTCCTTGTACTGAGCTTTAAAGACAAGAAAATCAGATAAATATTTCTTATTAGTGTGTTATCAAAAGCAGTGCTGGCTGGGGAAGTATTGGCCATTCATTTCTCAAACTCTTAATCCAGTCACAAAATAATTATTTATTCCTGTAGCCTTACCAATAAAGAATATTACATCTTGGACTTTAAAACATGACTATACTTTTGGCAAATCATAAGTGCAAGTGTGCAAGGACATAAGATAGAGGGAGGTTATCATACTGAATAACAGCTAAATAAATCAGCAGTGTAACCACTCATTTGGCTATGTTCACATTAGTGGGTGGTATACACTGAAATACCCTCAGAGACCTAAGCAGACACACAGTATATTGCAGCATTCTCATGCCCATAAACTTTTATTTTGCAGAACTAAAAATTATAGAAGGCTGATTTTTAACTGCCACAAAATCAGGGCCGTTTCCAGGCTTTCTGCCACCTGAGGCAAACCTGGGCTGCCACCCCCACCCCGCTCGCCCATGATTGCAAACACATATTACCCCCCCCCTTGCTACTTCACACAGCACCACACCGTCGCGCACCCCCATCCCCCCGGGACTTACCAGAGTGGAGGGCAACACCCCATCGGTTCGTGGGGATGACGGGGAGCGTGGGCGGCAAGATGTGTGGTGAGGCCGTGACTGCTGCTGTCATTTTAGCTAAGTTAAACTTAACTAAAATGACAGCGGTGTAGATCTTGCCGCCCCCTTCAGGGACGCAGAATCTTATTCCGCTTTATGGCAGAAGCAGCCCTGCACAAAATATAACTATATGTCAAGAATTGGACCAAATATTATTATTTGTAGACTATGTCTAGTCGAATAAACTGAATGGGCCTGCCTAGGTGTTTTGCAGTATATGTCGACATACCTTTCTACTAGTATACCACACTGTGATTGCTGCCCCCCTGACAGATCTGTATAACCAATCCCCTCTAACAGGAGATGTTACTGATGATTGAAGAACAGCCAATGTTATACCCATTCACACGAAGGGTAGTAGAGAAGAGCCCAGTAACTGTAATCTGTGATAGTAAAAATGATGAAAACTCTTTTAAAAAAGAAGATAATAGATCACCTAAGAATCCACAATTTGATGGATCCAAACCAGCATGGCTTTACTGTTGGCAGATCATGTCAGACTAATCTCATTGATTTATTTGATTATGTCACAAAAGTGCTGGATGAAGGTGGTGCTGTGGATATCACCTATCTGGACTTCAGCAAAGCCTTTCATACAGTTCCCCATAAGGAGCTGATAGAGAAGTTAGAGAAGAATGGACTTAATTCCTGGATAGTTTAGTGGATTTGTTGTTGGCTGAAGGAGAGATGTCAGAGGGTTGTCAGTAATGGTGTATATTCCGAGCAGAGACTGGTTACAAGTGGTGTGCCACAAGGGTCTGTTATGGGTCCTAATCTTTTTAATATGTTTGTAAGTGACCTAGGAGAAGGTTTAGTAACTAAGGTTTGTCTGTTTTCTGATGACACAAAAGTGAGTAATAGGTTGATATTCTTGAAAGTGTCAGTAATATGGAAAATGATTTAGCTTTGCTAGATAAGTGGTCCAAACAATGAAAATTTCAGTTCAATGTTTCCAAATGTAAAATAATGCACTTGAGGAGGAGGACTCCTCTATCCGAGTATCATATTGGCAGTTCTGTATTAGCAAAGACTTCAGAAGAGAAGGATTTAGGGGTAGTGATTTCTGATAGCCTTAAAATGTGTCACCAGTGAAACCAGGCTCTGGGGAAAGCAAATCATATGCTGGGCTGTATAGCTAGAGGTATAACCAGTAGGTAGAGGGAGATTATTATCCTACTATATAGAGCTCTAGTGAGACCACATCTGGAATACTGTGTCCAGTTCTGGAGACCTCACCTACAAAAGATATTGATAAAATAGAACGGGTCCAAAGACGGGCTCCAAACATGGTGGAGGGTGTCAGGCATAAAACATATCAGGAAAGACTTAAGGATTTGAATCTGTATAGTCTGGAGGGAAGAAGGAAAAGGGGGGACATGACTGAAACTTTTAAGTATGTTAAAGGAATAAATAAGGTTCAGGAGGGAAGTGTTTTTAGAAAAAACTAAACCCAAGAACAGTGAGAGGTTAGTTGGAGGAAAAATATTACTTTACTGAAAGAGTAGTAGATGCTTGGAATAAACTTCCAGCAGATGTTATAGGTAAATCTACAACAACAGAATGTAAACCTGCCTGGGATAAACATATATCTATCCTAAGATAATAAGAAGGGAAATACTAAAAGGGCAGACTAGATGGACCCAGTGGTCTTTTTCTGCCGACAATCTTCTATGTTTCTATGTAAATAATAAAATTTTGTGTACAATTTGATACAACAAATGACATGACATGGGAAAGGCCTCAGTACATGATTCTATTCATTTCATTATGTAGAATAAATAATCACATTCATAATACAGTGAAATACTGTACACAATAGTAAAATGCACATACATACACGTAAACATAGGACTGCTCCCACATGAAGAGCTATTATAGCCAGGCACCAATGCCTTTCACACTGATTGTGTATCATTACGTTTTGATTCCCTTTATCAGGAGGAGCTGAGGCAACCACCTGTCCATATGCCTTAGGGCATATAGTGTAGAGGTCAGAGGACTCCTCTTCTTGGTCACAACAGAGAGATGCTAACCGAGTAGATCTCACTCTGGCACATTTGAACTGTTCATATATCAGACAGTCAGCCATTTATTGAATTGCCAACATGCAAAAGTATTGACCCTGTCTCCTATAAGCTGTGCATTTTGTTACAGAACTTTAACTTTTGTAACGTAAATCCACAGATAAGCCCGATACAATATGTAGCAGGAAACTTACTTTATCTGACTGTAGCCTTCTATGTGCTTGGAAACCCTTATATGTTTGCTAAAAGAATTCATGACAGCTACAAAGAATATAGCTAATATGCAAAAACTATTACACATACATTTCTTATATAACACATTAATCCCGCTCAAGTTTCATTACTCAGTTATGTAATTCATGTGTTTGACATCAGACAAGTATTTTATTACAACCAGAGTTTAAAATTTCTTTTATGTTATGGTCAAGAAACGTCATTCTATACTGTTAAAAGTAGTTGCTAAATGGGTTTGTCTATATTTTTGTTACAGATATATTCTTTGTGACTTTCCAAATATAGTCAAATGAGGTTGCATTTTGTGTCAAAGGAGACTAGGCTAGGCATAGTAATAAAATTGTATGAGATCTGAAGTTTCACAAGATCCTGGAGCTGAATGCACTAATGACTTCAGAGGTGATATTGGGTGGTCATCTGATTCCCCTCCATACAAATGCACTTTGTTTAGTGTAATCTGTCATTGCTAAGCAAAGGCTATTTTTTTTATGAAAACACAAATATATGCCCTCCAGTTGTATGTGCTTGTATTCACGAAGCACATTCCTGAAACTGAACTTTAAAAAGCAGCCAAAGTTATGACACATCCTGTAACATCAAAAGAACAGAACAGAGCGGGGCTTCTTTATCCTACTTAGAACTTGTTACACTTATTATTCACTTGTGTCAAATTTCTTTTCAGTCTCAGAATGGGTTGTTCCCACAAGATACAAGATCTTTTATGACCCAATAAGTTCCTCATTCACAATAATAAATGATAATATTCAGTCCCAATTTGCATACATTGTATTGCCAGGACAATGTAGTTTGAAAGGAGCAATCTTCTGGTGGGTGAATGATGACACAATAAAGGGGTTTTTCCCATCTCAACTAATATGTTATACATGTAGGACTCATCATGTTAAATATTTGTGCAAATACATTCATTTATAATAATATAATATCTAAAATAAGCTCACTGTCTACCACCTCTCTGCTCTAAAAGCAGTGGTCTGGAAGATATATATATATATAACAATGGGAGGGGAAAGCAGCATATCAGGAGAATGAGAAAACTTTACTTCATGAATGTATATGCAAAAATATTTAACTTGACAAGTCCTGCAAGTATAACTTTTAGTTGAGATGGGAAAACAACTTTAAGCCAATACAATATCTAGAATATAAGCAAAAGGACATTCAGTATATTTTTTAAAGTGTCCCTCCTGTTAAGGCAGATATTACTTATAGTTGCATACCTCTAATATACATCATTGACTTTCTCCAGTTGTTAAGTTACAGATAGTAAGGCCGCTGTTTCTTCTGCTTTTACTGCTAAATGCTGTGTAAATTCCTACATAGTGCCCTTTCACTTTGTTTCCATATTCTTTGAGAGCAACTTGATTCTAATAGGATATAATGAGCCCCCATAGTGAAAGTAGAAATTAAGGAGACAGGCCAAGCTGTTTACCAGGATTCGCGTAGCACGGAGAAGGTGACCAGGAGGAACTGGCTGCTGTAAGGTAAAAACAGGACAAAGGTTAGAGTCATTATCTGGAATAAAATGCGTAAATTATAAAACTGGTCCACTTGGAATTTGTTTTCTCGCATCTTCTTTGTGGTGTATTTTGCTGTGGAAAATGTTTTATTGAGCTTCTGGCCATGTGTGCCTTACTGCTATTTGGTAGTTACAGGGACTAGTTTTGGATGCCCACTGTGAGATTAGAATTGGTGAGAGTATGACATGGTATTGACCTATGGGGAGGTCCCCTTACTGGCAATAAAATAGGTGGTTTCCCACCAGGTATTCTGTTCTGCTTGTTATTTCTTAAAATGCAAAGTGACAGCAGTATCCTGGGCCTGTGAAAGAAACTCCACAGGCACATTGGTCTGAATGTGAGAGGCAGAACCTAGTATGTGAAAATCTGTGCCAGTATCATGGATGAGAAGGCTGTGGCTGCAAAGATTAAATGGGTACTCTGGGAAGGAGGGCTGGGGAGGGGGTGGATGAAAGCAACAACGTCCACTTACCTCCACGTTTCCAGCGCAGTGTCCTGCATTGCATATCTCCGGCCTCTGTTCCTGGCCGCTTTGTGGTCTATGATGTGGCTTGAGACATGGTGTTTCAAGCCTGCTTAGCCATACAGCGACTGTAGTAGGGTCCCGCCTCTGACACTGAATTACTGAGTGGCTTAAAACGTCACGTCTCAAACTACGCCATAGACCAGGAAGCAGCCAGGGGACTGGAGACTTGAGCAGTGCGATGCGGGACCCTGCACTGGAACCTGGGAGGTAAGTGGCTGTCATTGCTTTCATCCACCCCTCCTTGGCCATAGTTGAAAAAAAGCCCTCCCGCCTGGAATACCCCTTTAAGTCCTGACTTGTGAGACTACTATTTGGACAGTGAAAGAAAAGCGTAGAACATGAATTCTATCAGTAACACAGAGAACTGTGGTTGTGACAGCAGCTTCCAAAATGAAGTAAGGCGGCAAGATAGCTAAGGCCAGATACCTCCTGGAGAAGATGGAACCATCATGTACCATCAATAACACCAGATAGCACCTGCGCTGAGATAGATCTGCAATTCATTTGATATCCCTCTAACTAATATTCAAGCATATCCTTCTGAGTAAGCCTCCACGCTCTGCAACTAGGGACTCGGAAGCGGGTTAGCAGATTTTGCCATGTCATGACACAAGCTTGTGGCAGGGACACAGCAAGGATTCATGGTGCATCATAGCAGAAAACTGTCCAGGGCCCCATGAATCCTGTATGCGGCCTCTGGCCACAATAGAGACTGTCAGGGCAGGAAACCAATGGCATATTGCTCTGTCAGTCAGAGCACAACAGCACTGCTTATTACATGGGCCTTGTAGCAGTCATGTGTTCTGCCTTTACGGTTGAAACCTAATATTGCTCAAACACTTTGCATTTCAATTTGTGGAAGTCCAGTTTAATTATCTACAGCCATTTCTGAGAAGCGTTCTGACTGTAAATGATGGCAATGATATTACAAAACTATTAACATTAATAATTAACATGAAATAATACTTCATAAAATTAGGAGTATAGAAGCATGATATGTGTCAAAAGTTACGTATAAAAAAGAATGGTCATTCACAATTTTGTATGCTTATATGTATACCGCAGGAATGTCTCCTTGAAGAATGGTTATAGAACACAGGGAATGGCAATAGATTTTATTTCTCACAGAAAGGTTGACAGTTGCAAATATACACAGAGGGACAATGGGCTTAAAGGGCAACTCCGGCATTTTTTTCCCCCTTAACACACATTACAAAGTTATATAACTTTGTAATGTATGTTAGTCACCGGCCTGAAGCCGTTCCGCCATGTTGTCCCACAATCCCAGTCTACATTTCTTTCAGCACAGTGCTCCTAAAAGGGCTACACACTTTAACTTGCAAGGCAGCCAAACTCATATGATGTACAGGCCACTTTGAAAATATCCAGGACTAAAGGGCTTAGACAGTTCACACAGCCCTCAATATGGCTTCCTACAGTGCATCGGACCTACTACTTTATAAGTTCTATATCCCTTTAGTGCATTACAACAACCATAGATGTTCAGAAGTGATCAATGGTCCGCACATGCAATTTTTTAACCCAAACTTTAATCCAAAGTGTAAAATGGTTAGAGTGGTTGAAAGGGTCACCATTGCCTTAAATAGCTCATTCTTATTCCAAGCTAACTTTGCAGTGCCTAATGGGATTGCTTAGTGCTGTCAAAGCTAGAGGAGATATTCTGCATGCTTCTTTTTATTAAATGTGATATGTAGTTTAGTGTTCATGAAGCATTTATATTATTTAAAGTATTTTTGTCCATCTTCCCAATAGTCTAAGTGCATAAGAACATCCTTCACTGGAAGAGAAATCCTTTCTTGCATAAGAGAAAACATTTCTACAAGAGTTGTATAATGGATGTGTTCTCTTTAATTACTCAAACAATAACTTCCTCTCTAATATTTCTTTCCTCTCCCAGGGTTCTAAGAAGCTGTTAATAATGTATGCACCCCATGTAATCCAAACAGTCTCGGCTGGCACCGCCATAGATGGGCATAAAGTTCTAATATAAACTGAAAGAAGTAATAAAAATATATACACATCCAGTGCAGAAAGATCCTGAATGTACCGGCTTTCATATTAACCTCTCACCACTCAAGTCTATAGGTTTACATCATCTGGGACAAGGATCTAGTTTAATCTGAGACAGTCCGGTACAGCGTTCAGCTGTTTCAGTCATCCATATAGAAACTCACTCATCTGGCCCTCTATTCACACTCCATTCCTCAGTGTGGCCATGTGATAAGAAAGAATGGGGTACTCAGGACACATGTCCTAGTAGTGATCAGTGGTGATCCCAGTGATCATCTATTAATCACTTATCCTGTGTATGTTTATTTAAAGGGAATCTGTCAGCACCTGGGGTGGTCCCGAGGTGCTGGCAGTGTAGTGAAGGTGCATGTTCTTTAATGTATGGGCTACCTTTCTTCTAGCATTCGGTGCAGTAGTTTTTCTTTTATTCTTGTCTGTAACTTGTAGTGGTGAGGAGTTCAAGGCGCACTTCGGCACGCCTCACCACCGCTTCCTCCTCCCTCTTTGCTGCCCGGCCCAGCCTCCGGCTTCCTGCTGACGTTGCTGGCAAGGGCCGCGCGCCGACTTGCCAGTATGCGCAAGCACCCCGTATATCTTGCGCATGAGCCATAGTGCAGATGAGCGGCGCAACTGTGGGCATACTGGCAAGTCGGCAAGCAGCCCTTGCCAGTAACGTCATCAGGAAGCAGGAGGCCGGGCCAGGCAGCAAAGAGGGAGGAGGAAGCGGTGTTGAGGCGTGCCTAAGTGCGGCACGAACTCCTCACCATTACAAGTTACAGACAAGAATAAAAGAAAAACTACTGCACTGAATGCTAGAAGAAAGGTAGCCCATACATTAAAGAACATGCACCTTCACTACACTGCCAGCACCTCGGGACCACCCCAGGTGCTGACAGATTCCCTTTAAATAAACATACACAGGATAAGTGATTAATAGATGATCACTGGGATCACCACTGATCACCACTGATCACTACTAGGACTACTGCCTAAAAGAAACACCAAGCAGGTGGGCATCTGGTGCACGCAAGCCATTCTATGGCTATGGATTTGGGCAGTTTTAAAGCAAAGTACCAGTAGTACCATTGTTTTTTACATGAACAGACCAGCCAGGCATAAAGCACTGGAGACAGACCTGCTGGCCCCTAGTGTGATAGAACCTCCTCCCCTCTATGACGTGGCTCCATTAGAAACAATAGAGCTGCCTCACAGAGGGGAGATAAGATCGTCACACCGGGGTCGGCGGGCCCGCCTCAAGTGCTTTATCCTGTGGACCTGTGCCTGTTCTACCCCTCTTGGGGTGGAGGAGGATACTGGATATCTTTCATTGACAGAGCACTTCTTTTAGTTTATAAACGCAGCCTCTGTCAATGTAAAAACAACAAAAATTTGATAGCCACCTAACACGCTTGCTGATCTCTCACATTCAAGTACTCTGGCTGCCATTTTTTTCCCTTACACTAGGAGAGGTTGTTCTGTCATAATCCTGGCTACCATAGTATTCCACCAGGCTGGACCAGCACTGCTTTGAATTATGGCTGCACCTGGGGCACATACCTGCTGTCCCTAACTACACCTCTGAAAAGATAAACGGTATGTTTCTAAACAATACATAACCAAAAAGACTGTTTTTCACATTCAGTTTTCTGTGTTTCTACAGTCATTAGCACCAGAAATGTGTTTTTCACCAGTTTTTAAATAATTTATCATTTTATAAATGATAATTAACAGTCTTGTGAACATCAATATCCATCATGTATTGTGATTGCACAGAGCCACAAGAGCACCTCAACAAAACCAGGTGGCAAATGCATTAGGGTGACATTTTATCATGAACTTATTTTCTGGGGATACTATTCATATAAAGAAATTGTCAAATGCAGACAACCCTGTAAAAAATAAACCTAATCCACGTTCTTTTTTATATTGCCTAATGAAAGATATACAGATGATATAGGAAAACCAAGCGTGCATATCCTTTAGACTAAGGCAATTTTCGAACTTGGCAGTATTTTGAGCTTTAAAAAATGATAGTTTTTCATGCAAACATGGCTGTTTTTGTGTAAATGACTGCCATTTTAAAGAGTTCTCCGATTAAAACTTACTAGGATAGGACACCAGTAAGAGGTTGTGGGGGGGGGGGGGGGGTGTCAATCCCTGTGCCCCCTGGGGATCACCAGAACGGCCCCTGGCTTCAATAAAGCCACAGGGCGGCACGTGAACCTCAGCTCTATTCACTCTGCTCTTTCCAGAATGAATGGCATAAAGGTTGTACCCCGCAATCTCTTACTTGTCCTCTATCCTGTTGTAAATGGCCAAAAAAGTGTGAGCTAAAAATACTGATGAGTTGAGACCTTGAATTGTGAACCTGTGCAATACATAAAATATCTTCTGTGAACAATGTAATAGTTGTTCTAGTTGATTGACATAGCTTTATTGATGAGGACATTCCAGTAACATGCTGCCATATCTATTAAAAGGGGATTTCCATTTGCAGATGCATCTTAAAGTTAATTAGAGGGGTTGGGGATGCTTCATCAGTCAGCAGCTCAAAGCTTTTTAACTAAAGTCAAATTAATTTCTTTTCAATAACTTAGGTCTACTCTGCTCTGTGTATGTTACATAATTTATTGACATATAGCAGCTAAAGCAGCTTTACCAAAAGATAAAAAGAACACTATATCTCATTTAAGATTACATCTTTATTGATCAATATATATAATCAATGGAAATACCATAATGACATTCAAGACGAAATGGAGAAATAAATTTCCTGGATATAAGACAGTATAAAAGTCTCTAGATATATCATATCTACAGTACATAACACATAAAAATTATATAGTAATTTATAAGAGCAATCACACCACATATATCATTATTGCATATGTAACTGTAAGACACTCTATAATGTCAAAGTGCAAGTGCAAATCTAAATGAGATAAACATATTCCTACTAACATAAAGTATAAAAATAAATAAATAAATAATGTACTGTCTGGTTTAAGAATTCTTTGTGTGTTGACATTGGCACTAAAATTACCTTTTGACATGGCAGCACTCCAATGCATCTGTTCACACTATAGGTTGCAAGCTGCATGGGGCTAAAGTAGAGACAAAAAAAAAATAACCTACAAGTGCAAGTGCTTACTGTATATGACCCCCCCGATGTACACATGATAAAAACCTGCTTGATAGATATTAAAAAACGAGCAAACCATTTGATCAAACAAAATGTACCATGTTACCACATTAAGGTGTCCTCAGAGACATGGTCCTACTCTAGCAATCCCACACTTGCAATGGCCTCTCCTGGGCTGAACAAGCCTACAAATGGGCAGATATGATCCAACTAATCTCTATTTATAGCACCCACAAGACATGGGTGGGGTGCAAGCCAACAGGAGGTAGCCCCCCCACACACACACACATACAACAGAAAAAAACATGCAGAGTGCAACCTACAGTATGAACAGAGGCTTTGAAGTGCTGCCAATTTTTGCATTTTTCTGTTTTGTGTGTGTGTGTGTGTGTGTGTGTGTGGAGGGGGTGGCTACCTCCTGTTGGCTTGCTCTCCACCCATTTCCTGTGTGTGCTTTACATAGAGATCAGTTGGATCCTATCTGCCAAGTTTGTAGGCCTAATGTTAGCCCAGGAGTGTGAGAATACTAGAGTAGGACCATGTACATGGTACACTCTGTTTGATCAAATGGTTTGCTTAGATCCTCATTTTTTAATATCTATAGAGCAGGTTTTACTGTGCAGTATAGCAATCAGCATGTGGAGTAAAATGTATGGAACTGCAGATCCCCATAATGCAGTAGTGTAGTACAACAGGCTAAAATAGAAAAGCAGGGCTGCTGTCAGAGATCTGTGTGGTCACATGACAGCAATGGGGTAGGGGTGTGTATTCAGCATGGACCAATCAGGGCTCACAGAGAATCACAGAGCTGTGCAGAAGGACAATGACAGAAACTTTTCTATACAGTAGTGTGAATGGCTGAGTGTAAGTGCAGGCACATTATAGTAGCATTGTGTATAGCTGAGTGTGAGTGCAGGAACATTATAGCAGGAATGGAGAAGATGGGAAACACAAGGACTGACAAAGACTGCGGGGTGCATGAAGGAATGAGCAGGACATATGTGGGCACATAAATACAGCACCCTCTGTCCAGGAAGAGAAGGTTCGAGTTCGATCGAACCTAAGATTTCCTGATGTTCAATCATCTCTAATTACCTCCACAGTCCTGTCCCCTGAAACAAGCCCCAGTCTGAAGTGGATCTGCTATGATTTGGAAGGTGAGGGAGACCTCCTGGGTCAGAGTACAGGGCTGTAGACCCCGCTTTATAGACCCTGCCTCTCCCCCACTGCCCTCTCACCCAGTAAAGCTCTTAAACCAAAGCAATGCTCTTAATTTAGCAATTTTGAAAAACTGTGAGCTGTTCTTGCAAAACACTCTTAATTAGTGATGAGCGAGTACTAAAATGCTTGGGTGCTCGTTATTCGCGATGAATATTTTCCGATGCTCGAGTGCTCGTTTCGAGTAACGAACCCCATTGAAGTCAATGGGAAACTCAAGCATTTATGCAGGGGACCCAAGTCTGGCACAGGGAAGGTTGTGTGAAAACCTGTCAACCTCAGAAAACGATGGAATCACCACGGAAATGGGCAGGAAACAGCAGGAGCAGCATGTATGGATGCCTCTGAGGCTGCCTAATCGCACCATTAAGCCAAATTCTGGGCAAAGCCCTCTTACACAGGACAATCAGCAGTGAGCTTGGATATGGCTGCACTAAAAAATAAAGCAACCCTCTAGACTGGCTGCAGATGACTACGGGTCACACTAGTTTTTGGAGGTTGCTGTATAGTCTGTGTGTATGTGGTGGTGGTATATGGTGTATGCCACCTCTTACACAGGACAATGAACAGTGAGGATCTATGCAGCTGTACTACAAATCACAGTAATACAATGTACAACAACAGCAGCAGCAGCCACAAAAAAATAATAGTACTGAGCACTTCTTTGGGGTCTGTATGCACCACCTGCTGTCCCCTTTCTGCCAGCAGTTGATCACCACAGTGTGCTGCTAAAATCGTGGTAGCTTCACTGCAAGTCCCAGCCAGCAGTCTGGAGTAATCTAACAAAATAAAGATTTTAAGCCCTTAAAAGGGCTGTTGGGTTCTTTCTCTAGTATCCCTGCCTACAGGAACGTTAATTCCCTCCCTAACACTCTCCTTGACAGACAGCAGCTCTCTCCCTAATCTCTTCCAGCCTGCATCTGACGCAAGCTCCACTGGCCCAGATACTTATATGCCCAGGTCATCTAATCTGGCCAGCCAATCGCTGCTATTGACATGTAGGGTTCCCACGTGATGCTACGAGCTCCCAAAGACTCTCCTGCATGATGATTGGCTGAGAAAAAGCCGCCAAACATGCAGGAAGAGGAAGATGCCATTGTCTCGAGTATCGCAAGATGCTCGTCCGAGTAACAAGTACCATCGAGTACCCTAATACTCGAATGAGTACCAAGCTCGGACGAGCATGCTCGCTCATGACTACTCTTAATCCAAGTTACTCTTAAATCAAGTTACCACTGTACATGAATTTATATAGGTTTTTGCACTTGCACTTTTCATAGGAGAGATTTTGAGATAGATACTGTTGAAGTGATTATTATATTGATATAGATCCTTGTGATAGTCACACTATAGGGGTTCTAAGTGTTGTATATGTGTGTATATACATTTTGTATTTTTTTTTATTTGAATAAAATGTATACTTTTTGATTAATTTGATGAGATAGTATTTGTGGGTGCACCATTATATGTCTTTTATTTATTTCTTCATTGGTATGCTTAGTTAGTTCTAGGCATTGGTGGCATCCCTTAGTTCACTCATTTAGTGTGGAGCTCCCCAATTTTTTCTTGGGGCTGAATGGCCTATATATTACCCCAAAACAGCTGTCTACAGTGTGGTATTTCCCTTCCTGGGGGAGTTTCTGGCTTGACTTATTAATTTGTCAGTTAGAGATTCTTAAAAAGGTCAAACATTGCCTTAGGCTACATTCACACATCAGTTGTTCTGTCTGCAATTGCAGACAGAGCATAGGACCAATGTTATTCAGGGGCCCCATATAGAGTTGAGCGAACCTGCTTGAGCTTTGGGTTCATATGAACCTGAACTCTCGGCTTCTGACTGACGGTGTATGCCCGCTGCTTAGAGAGGGTGGATACAGCCAGAGGACCGCCTGGAAAACTGGGATACAGTCTATGGCTATTGCTGTATCCCAGTTTTCCAGGCGGTCCTCCGGCTGTATCCACCCTCTCCACTGAGCGGGCAAACAGTGGCAGTCAGAAGCCGAGAGTTCAGGTTCATACGAACCCGAACCTCGGCAGGTTCGCTCATCTCTAGCCCCATACACATGTCCGTACGTATGTCCTTCCAAGAATTTCCAGTGGAGCATAAATGGCATATATGTCTCCACATGCCTTTAAGGTGCTCTCCTCAAAGAGAGATATTGTCCCTTTGGGTAAGTCTGCAAAATGCTAACTGACCATGTTACTAACACTTATTTATAGATTTAGCGTCTCCTAATACCACCATCCAAAGAAAAGATGTTTATTTGGGTGACATTTCATGCAGTCGGGACTCAGTGTACTACCATTCCACTTTTACTTTACAATTGATGAATGTGTTTAACCTTGGAGATGTCTATTTCTTTATTTATTACTACTACAATAAGTCATCAGCCAGACAGCATCCTTGATCAGAAAGAAAACACACATAATCCTGCATCCCTTCTCATAACTGTGTAAGAATTCTTCCCCGGGCATCTTCTTTTCAGTTTACCTCTAGTCTAAACACCTATAGATATATGATGATATTCTACTGTAATCTAAGTGAAAGTGAAATTCTAGGTGAAATTTCTTGTGATTTCTGGGATTTGGAAGGATAATAGCATCAGTTTTGAAGCAGCTGGGATGCTGTAGGAATTTCACTTAAAATGAAGGGATACCACTGCCAGGTATTTTTACACACACGTCAAGACCTGAGATAAGGCTCCAGGCTTGGACTTGCGCACAGGGGAGCAGGGGAATCCCCCGGTGGGCCCTACCCTTTGGTGGTTCCCTAAACAAGAGGTGGGCCTCCCTGTCTAGCAGCTCCAGGATAGAGATGATCAAACAGCACTAATTTTCGGGTTCATTCAAACTCGAATCATCAGCATTTGACTCCCACTGCCTTCCCGTTTCATGGGGAAGGTGGAGACAGCCCGAGTACCGCCTGGAAAACAGGGATATAGCCTATTACCTAGGGTGTATCCCTGTTTTCCAGGCAGTACTTGGGCTCTCCCCACCTTCCCCATGGAACAGGAAGACAGAGGGAGTCAAATGGTGATTGTTCGAGTTTGAACGAACCTGAAAATTAGTGCTGTTCGATCATCTCTACTCCAGGATGACATGTAATCTCCCAACACTGCTGCGCATGCCTTTCATCTGCTGGCGCTATACAAATAAATATTATTATTATGTTACTATTACTTACTGCCTCTATCTAGTAACCTGGGGTGTGACTGGGGTGACAAGAAGCAGCAAGTAGTGTGTAGATTTAGGGCAGCTCCTCTCCTTTCTCCTGGGACCCTCCACCACCTTCTACTCTCAGGCTGCCTATATCTGCTCTATGTGCTGCTGCTGGCAGTCGGGACACAGGAGGAGAGGAGGGAGAGGTGCTACAGCCTGCACAGTGTGGCCCTGGGGCTGAAAATCTGACAGCATGTGAGCTGCACCTGGTGCATTCCTGTACCAGAGGGAAAAATGGGTGTGTGGACATGTAGTATGTATGTTGTGGGAGTCTGTGGGTATGGTGCATGTGTGTGTGTGTGTATTATCTAAGCATATATGTAATATGCCAGACAGATTCCCTTTAAAGGAGAAGTCTTGTGAAACAAACAAATGATGGGCAGGCAAAGGGATGCGGAAAAATAATAAAAAAATAATACTCGCCAGTCCCTCTTCCCCTGTGCCGCTCTCTCTCCCACAGCTGCTAGAAGTCATTTTCAACCAGGTTTTGTGTATGTCACAGCCCCAGCTCCTTTAGCTGGAATGTCACATACTCGGCTGATGGATTGCCTGCTCAGCCAGTCAATGACTGCAGCGGTGTCCATCCCCAGTCAGTGATTGGCTGAGCGGGCGATCCATCAGCCTAGGTGACGTTGCAGCTAGAGGAGCTGCAGGAGGCCAGTGGCTATTGGATATAATTAAGAAAGAGCTACCCTATAGACAAAAGTCTATCTTTTTCTGGGATAAAGCTGTGTTCACACAATGCGTATATCTGTCGCGTTTTTAACATGCATTTTGATTGGTAAACTTATTTAGAGACTGGGGAGTTTTCCAGCCTAATGGCATCATAAATATCCAGGTATGGATAGCCTCCTTGTCTATTCATTTCAACAGCTTTATTTATAATACTCTCTGGAAGCCCTTTCAATATAAAATTAAATCAGATTGTCAACAGTCTCCTTCTTGTTAACAAATCCTCCGTATATAACCGTATACCAGTGGATTCTAAACTGAGTAACCGGAAATGCTGGGAATTGTAGTGTATAGAAATGTCTGTGAACCACAAGTGTCCCTCCAAAAAGTTGGAAGGTATGGAGGAAGGGCTGACTGCAAAGCATTATGGGGAAGCTTGATGTCATGTGTTTTCAGTCATCATCATCATCATAAGCTTCACAGAAATGGAGCAGCTTTATTACTTGACAGAGACAAAGCACAGTCTGATTCACCTATAGCAACCTTTCACAGCTCACCTTTTATATCTCAACAAGCTCTTATAAAATTAAAGCTGAACTTTGATTGGTTGCTATGGGCGAGTGTGTCACAAGTGTGTTTAGTGACCTCTGCAGTAAAGTGCATTGCCAGTCAATAATGGGTTAATGCTTCAGATGTGTTTACCTGCAGTAACCATGGCAACCATGCACTGTGACGACAAGCGCTTATGTCATAACGAAGGTACCATAAAGCAATGCACCACACCCTGATCAGTGCCATCTTGAATGTGCCAGAGGACCTTGAGCTTGAATACTTTACTGCCCCTTCCGTTGATGTAATTTGGAGGTTCTAGCAGGGGAAAAGGAGCGGTCTGCTTTAGACTACCCCTTTATCAAGTCTCCACCTTCTTGAGAAGAGGACCTGGATCTGTGAGGGAGAAGAGATACAGCCGCCTAGCCATCAAGAAGGTGAAAGATACTGCAGCCAGATTTAGCCCACATGCTGTTTATTATATTTATAATATAGTATTACCCTCTAAGCCCAGGGGAGGGGCAACTCTTCAGCCATGGCTCCCTCAAGGTTTCCCCCACAGGAGTTTTTTCCTCGCCTGAGTGCTGGAGGGTGACTCTTCGTGAGTCGGGGGTCTGCCATTTTCAGTGTCATGTGATTTTAAATAAAATTGGGACCCTTTGACACCTGGTTACATTGTGTTGTGCCTTTATTTTACGTTATTTGGTGTAACTTATTATGCTTGGGAGTTGGGGGACCATTACATATTGCAGTCATAAAGCTGGACATCTGCCTGATACACAGATCTATCACCTGCACAATGAGCGCAAGTAGGATGGAGCAGTGGATAGTAGAACTCCTGCATGTATTTGCATATCTCTGGATTAAATGCACACTCATATGTTTTTTCTTCAAGATTTATCACAAGGTTTATACCTACATCTGCAAGGTTTGTCAAAAGTTTTTCTCAAGTGACAGGGTCACACCAATCATAGTATATCATAACAACATGGACACCGCCATAAATATACATCATATATATGTTGCAGGGAAATGATAAAGTCCGGGATTACATCAAATCCCTAAGGATTTGATGTACGTATTGTGCATGTGTGTGTACTATGTATGCATAAAGGTAATGTCTATAAAATGGCTGACATGGAGGAGCATGCGACCATGCCCTGTCCACTGTGTCTTCCATAGACATATACAGGCTCAGTGGTGGACACTGGGGGCGGGAATTGGTCACATGCTCCTCCATATCTTATGGACCAAAACACCACAGAGTGGGGCAGCACAGCGTGGAGGAGGGGAGCCTGAGTTTAGCTCTATGAGGTACACAGGGAGCTGCTGTCAGTAAGTGCTGTGAGTACACTTACTAATACTGTACACTGAGCAATTTTACTATAAAGTGTCCAAACCCTTTAAGGAGAAGTGACAGGCAGGCAGGGGGGTGCGGGAAGATAATAAAGAAAGTATACTTACCAGTCCCTGTGCCCAGTAGCGCTGCTCTCTGGTCTCTCTCACAGCTGCCAGAAGTCATTGTCGCCCGGGTTTGGTTTACTTCTCAGCCTTGGTTCCTCCAGTTGCAATGTCACAGAGCCGCTGATGGATTGCCTGCTCAGCCAGTCAGTGACTGCAGCGGTGCCCCGTACCAGTCTCTGAATAGCTAAGTGGGTGATCCATCGGCCGAGTATGTGACGTTGCAGCTGGAGAAGCTGCAGGAGGCCAGCGTCTTTCAGATATGTTTAAGAGTAGCTTTACACGTAACATCCGCAGCGGATTTTACGCTGTGGATTCGCAGCGAAATCTGCTGCAGATCCATTGACAGTTATTTTCTATGCGAATACATACTCGCAGCGGGACTATGTAAGTTAACCCCTCACCGGCCAGAGCATAAATTACCTGCTCCGTGCTCAGGCTTGCTTCGGTGGTTCCCGGCATCTGCTCTACTTGCTCAGCTAATCAGTGCACTTCCCTGCCGCAGCCACTGGGTACAGACGCTGAAAACCCCCGAAGCAAGCCGAAGTGTGGAGCAGGTAATGTATGCTCCGGCATATGTCAATCCTGCTGTGAGTATGTATTCTCATAGAAAATAACTTGCACTGTGTCCGCAACAGATTTCTCAGCAGATTTGCAGCGTGAAATCCGCTGCGAATCCGTTACGTGTGAAGCTACCCTAAAGAAGCGAGGGCACGGGGACAGGTAAGTATACTTTCGTTATTATGCTATCTTACACCCCTGCCTGCTGAGGTTTCTTAGTTTAATGACACTTCTATTTTCAAGAAAATTGAGTTGCATGTTATGCTGTTTGCATAGAGTGACTGACAAATTATTAGCAGAGAGTTAGCATCACTGGTCACATACACAGCGCTGTGCAAAGTCGCTATAGTAATGTGAAAGGTTTGACGCTGGTTATATCTGGTATATGTAAGGTGGGCCCCTAGAATTAAATTTCCTGGTGGGCCCAAGAAGCCCCAGTCCGACACTGTAAGGCTCAATAGATTCTTTAAATTACTGCTACACTGGAGACTGCAGGGAACATCTTCGGAAAGCCGTGCCCAACAGCTGCAAGGTACCTCCCTCAGGGAGGTGATTGGTTCTCTTTAAATGCTTTTGCAGACACTTGTGGCAAAGGCGCATGGCTTCAGTAAAATGGAATATAGTTCCAGCAAAAGGGGGTATTACCTAAAATGTGGCACTGTGTACCAAAATTGCACCACAAGATTCTTTCCCAATCTAAGGCAATTAATAACTGGTCTAAAGTTAGACTAGAGAGTCTTAAAGGGAAACTGACAGCACACATATGCCTATATCTCTTCTGCCAGTTACCTAATAAGGAAGCATCCCATAGGTACCTTTAGTTTTTCTCTTTAATCCTGAGTAATTGTAAAGAACACAATCTTTATTTTGGGATGACCTTTCTCTGTGACACTGTCTGCGCCTGTCCCGCTCTCAGGCCACCACACTGTCTTCAGGCTGCCCCTAACTCCTCTGAGAATTATTGACAGCCAGTTGATCTTTGAAAGTCAGTATTGCCAATGATGAGAAGACTGTCAATTATTCTAAGAGGAGGCAGGGTGACATGAAGACAAAGTGGTGGTCGGAAAGCAGGGAGCGTGCAGTGTCACAGACCTACCTCTGTGACACTGTCAGCCTGAACTAGATTGTTTTTTCCAAAGATGTAGGATCACAGAGATAAGCTAAAGGTACCTAGAGGATGCCAGCTTAGTAGGTAGCTGGAAACAGGCAACACAGATATATGTATATCTGTTCTGTCAGCTCTCCTTTAAGGTATGCCAGATTTATCAAATACTAAGTACATAAGGCTATGTTCACATAACCATATTGGCACAAACATATATAATAATAAAATAATAATGATCATGCTCTTTATTTACAGCCTTTTTTTGCTTTAAAAAACATTGTGTGAACATAGCCTTGGAGTGTCTGATCTAAGCTTGCACTGTCTAAGAATTAGACAGTCTTGTAAATCTGAAGATGAGAAATATGTGTAAGTAAATCAGAGCGTTTAACTTTGAAGTCTTTTCCAGCAAGTTACAACTGAAGCTTGATCATATTTTGTCATGTTTGCATTTTCATTGACAAACCTGCAGAAGTGAAGAAGCTGCTCTTTATGACTCTGGTCACGCTTCAGTGGCTAACACAAGTTTTCCTAACTTTGATGTTCTTCTTTGTAGAGTGACTAATAAAAACATCAATGGTTGCCCCCAGGTGAGCCGTAACCTGACAACACTGTGTAGAATATAGATGCCCCAATAGGACAAAAGGAGATGTAGAATCTAGTTTCCTGAGAATTACTCATGGACAGGTGGTTTGTGGGCATTTTTAAATATTCCGAATATGACATATATAATTCATTTTGCATGTATCACATGTAGCCTGTGGCTGCACAATGATCTCATGATCAGTGTGGGCTTATGTTCAAAATGGCTTCAAAAATAAAGAGCTCTCCAGTTTAGTTAAAAATGGATTTGAAATATACAAGAAGTTATGGGAGGCAAAAAATGGTGCATGATTTTGGTGCAGATTGGGTCAGTCATTTGGCCGTGTATAAAGAACAGACAACAGACTTTCATTTTTATTTATATAAGAGATACAGCTCCTGATGCTATATTAGATTTTGTTCTTGTTATACGTTGCCTTTAAAGCAAGACTTTTCCATCTCTGATACAACACAAGTGACCTGACCTTTTCAGTTCTACATGATTAGCCATTTTCCATGATGAAGTACTGTGTTTATATTTCCCATGTATCCTGTCTTTCTGTTTTTTTTACCTGTGGCCATCTTTCTAAATTCTGTAAAATGCAGTCAGTTATCCATTCAGCCCTTTTAAAAAAAAATAGAAACAGTGTAAAAGAATTCCAACATACGTCATATAATTGCTTAATTAAGCTCTTTATGTAATAGCTAAATAAATAAAATAATTAGTAGCAAGAAATCATAATATTATTGCCAATCCTGTCTGCCCGCAGTATTAGAAGTGCTGGTAATGCATATTAAAGGGGTTTTATGGCCAAAATAGACTGATAAGCAGGGAGCTGCCAGTACCTTTAACGGCAGTTTATCACCCACTCAAGTCAATAGAAGCTAAGCTGCTTTTGGTCCCATTCACTATGTAATGAACAGCTGATCGGGGCAGGTGTTCAGTGTCAGCACTCTGCCGATCGAAGGATATCCTATGAGTAGTGTTGAGCTGAGAGGCTGAACTGTTCAGGTTCAGCAATGTTTTATGTCTCCCAGAACTCCCTAGAGTTGCATCTAACTTCTGCAGCAGTCTTCTCTGCTCAACATTACTTATCAGTCTATTTTTTGCCAGAAAATCACTGTATGGGTGGGTTCACATATAACGGATCCGCAGCGTATTTCACGATGTAAGTTCAGAGCAAAATCCACTGTGGATCCTTCCCTGTCACTTTCAATGAGATTACATACTCGCAGCGGGGTTGTCATCCCGCTGCGAGTATGTAAAGGCAGCCCCCTTGACCCCCTGCGGCCCGGTACATCTCACTACAGTGTGCTACACATACATTACCAGGTTCACGCTTCGGCTTGATTCGGGCGCTCCCGGCGTCCCGCTCAGCCAATCAGTACGCTGACCTGAACTTGCAGCATGAAATTCACTGCAGTTGCGTTGTGTGTGAACCTTCCCTAATACACACTATCTATTGACAATATAATGAAGAACTGTGTTACAACTCTTTGATTAAATACTCTGTTCCCAGAAGTAGATCGATTATTCTGAAAGAGTAATTGGACTGAAAACAGGAATTTTAGTTACCTTGTAACTCAATGCAATTTGCATGGGGTCATGTTTTTCTGACTCAATAAGTCTATTTTTGGAAGACTTTAAGTTTGCTCTAAACGTAATTGCTCTAACATAAATTGACATTTTCCATACAAGGCGCCATGCTATGCTCATGAGTAACCGAGAATAGTTTTAAATTAATCAAACCATGATCTTTTACTGTATCCTCATAAACATAAGAATCAAAAATAAGAGTGGGAGTCGGACGCTTCCAGATAAACTTCATAAATGAGAAAAGGGAAAAAGTGATTTGATATACTTGTTTTTTCAGAAATGTTGACTTATTTTTCTTGAGACTAAACAAGTGACACATTGCAAGAATTTGTATTTGTAATTATTTAGGTTTCTGTGGTTACACACAGCAAAAAAATTAAATGTGTTAAAATCTTTGGGAAAATTTCACAGATGGGGAAAAAAACACAGCTTGATCTTTGTAGCTAGTTCTACTGAATGTATCAACTAATAGATTGAATGGATGGATGGATGGATGGATGGATGGATAGATAGATAGATAGATAGATAGATAGATAGATAGATAGATAGATAGATAGATAGATAGATAGATAGGCTCATGGAACCTTATGAAAAAATCAGCTTGGATACAATTTCCATTGGTATAGATTAAAGCCTTAAAGCCTCCAACAATAGCCCACCCTTAAAGGGGTACTCCACTTAAGAAAGATTTAACCCTGTTCAATCCCGACCCATAATCTAAACTTGTGTGTAATAGGGGGATATGCACCATCAAATAACAGGTGCTCATGGTATGACACACCTAAACATGACTGTAAACACCAAGAAAAGAACAGAGTATGTCATAAAATACCAGAAATACTACAAGAAATACAAGAATATGAAAATCTTTGTTACCTAATGAATAGACACAAGCAACCCTAACCCAGTTAAAAACACTAAAAAGCCTATATACTCAACATGTACAATAATATATATGTATCAATAAATAACAATGTCTTAAATAGTGTGCAAATACCCTAATGAATAAATATATGTATAACCACAGAAAAAAAAACTCATAATCCAACAAGTGCCAATACAAACACAAATAAATAGCTAAATAAAGTGATAAGTGCTAAATTAAGACAAGCAATAAAAAATGTCACTAAACGGAGAGAGACTAGGCAGCGTATGGCACGGACGACACCCTACGCGTTACTTTCCTATACCGTAATGTGTCTATTACAGGAATTTGGCCTTTGTCTGCAGCACATCCTGACCTACACCACCCTGCAGAAAATCCTCACTTCCTGGTTTACTTTGTCTCAGCTCCTCTGTCCTCCTTCTCCCTTCTGAGACCAAAGTCACATCATCTCTGTCTCTTCTATCGCCAGGCAAGCTATAACATCTAATCTGTAACCCCGCCCACTACTGACATCACACCAATCAGAGAGCACCTGACCAAGGGGTGGGGAAACAACAAAACAGTGAGAACTTTCTGAGCAGTATAGGGGAAAGAAAACAGTTATTTAAGTTCTCTTTTTCTTTCTAATCTATTTACTGTATGTAGATCAATACATGCTGCTGGAAAAAGATCTCATTGAGAGATTGAAATGTAGTGCATTGATGAGTAAATAAATCCCTGGTTTTTCATCTCTATTCGAGTGCCGTCTCTTCCTAGCGTTTGTAGAATATGTAGATGGATAAATGCATTGCATGCTGGAAAATGTAGTTATCTGGTCGGCACCATCTTGCATATAGACCGGCTTTTAGAAAAACTTGTAACTCAAGAATGGTGGAAGCCAGAGACGTGAGAGAGCGCAAAATACTCAGGAGGACTTGTTGAGCAAGATGAGCTAGGGAACATTTCATTTTTTAGCTCTGGGGTGGAATACCCTTTTAACTCTAAATTGCATCACTGGCAACATTCCCATTGCCCTTGAATTTATTGATCAAGCAAATTTTATACCTGATCTCTGCTAAATCTAAGCTGGGCAACACAAAATGGCAAATAAATATAAATGTACAATACCCTAATAATTAGCTATACACAGCTGGATATACATGGTCACATAGCATCCAGGTCTAGCCTAGAGATAGTAACAACTACATCCCTGGTCAAGGGTACTCAAATGGCCAAGTTAATATTTTGCTTACTATGGGTCCTATAGTTACTTACCTCTCCCGTGGGCATATCTGCAGATGCTGTGACCCCTAGAACTATGGCACTGTATGTACATTTATTGCTCCTGTTATATCAGCTGAGCTATCTCTGTTGTAATGTTGTACCAAGAGCCACTGTACATATGTAATTTACCAGATGGCAAATCCATTAAAATTATTAAGATTGTCTTATTATCTGAATTAGTGATAAATAAATGGCCAGTTACACCTGTAATTTCTTGCAGAGTGAGGTGAGAAGACTCACTGGAAGGAGTGCTGTCCTGCAAGGTAGGTGAGTATGGTTTTGTTTTTTTTAATTACACAGGAGATAGCTACCAGAGGAATGACTAGGGATGTTTACATGGGGAGCGGGCTGCCTACATGGGGGAATGTTTCCAAGGGGAGGGGGTTGCCTACATGGGGGGATTATAATCACAGGTGTATTGCAATCACATAAACTTATAATTATGAGCAAACATACAGAATTGCCCTAGGGCAGGAGCATGAGACCTCACACTTTCTCTTGGGCCTAGGCCTATAAAATAAACTCAGAACAAGTTTTATTCTATAATAAATCACATATGCACCGGCTGGAGGAGTGCATCACCTAGGCTGTATCCCTGTTTTCCAGGCGGTACTCGGTCCCTAGGGAACGGGAAGGCATCGGGAATCAAATGGGGAAAGTTGGAGTTCGATCGAACCTGAAAAATTCCCAATGTTTGATCATCTCTAGTCACCACCACCACATATACAATGTAAAAGACAAATGATTTTTCCGCTGTTATGCAACAAATTACCTGATTTTGTAAGAAAGGTCATGCATTTCTTATTATATTAAGAGAAATCTTATGGGACATGTCATTGTTATCTATGCATGTATAGAGCCTACCAACTGATTTAAGATTAATAAGCTCTGGTAACCTAAATCTGCACATGAAAGACAAAATGAGAAATGTTAGCCAATAACCTTACGCTGCATAGCTTGAGAACAGTTTATTGTTAGCCACTTTCAAGTACTCATTGTTAGGAAGGAAGTGAAGAGAAGCTTCCAGACCTTTAGTAAAAGCAATGACCAGACAAAAAGACGTCCAGTTAACCTCTGATTCAGGACTTTGATCTGAAGCGACTGGACACTTCCCGGACTAATACCTATTGGCGTCTCAATTTTTTTCTTTATTTTACCACTAAAAGCATGGGAGTTATCTTTAATATGTAATATAAGTTAAAATAATCATTAATATGTAACGTAGGTCTCAAATTCAATGAAATACCCCTTTGCAAGAGTAATGAAAAAATACAGATTATAACCACAAAAGCTGGAGTAATATGAAGCTTCATGAAAGAAATGCATAAATGCTAAAATTTACATACAATTATATGGATAAATCCTATCAATGTACAATTTCTCACACACTTTACTTGAACAAATTGTCAATGCATGAATAGGGCTTGATAAGGTTGCCGGCTATTGTGTAATTTCCCACTACAAATTTGCTTAAGAACATGATTCTGCTTGTCCTGTTACTCATCTCTCCACACTCCTGTGTCATGTCTCCTCCCCGACATGTTCTGTGTTGGCCATGCTATGTGTCTTTGGCAGAAATGTCTTCACTCCAGGTAGATGCTGCGTGAACCTCTCTCCACCACCTGACTGTAATATCACTGCCATACCTCTGCCGGGACTTCTGCTCCACACCTAGTGTAGACACTTCCGGTATCTACAGTATACTTGTTCAAAACTATTATTCCCATTTGAGAAATTAGAAATGTATACAGTATAGTTAGTGTTATCTACATAAATAATGCAATGTCTGAAAATGCTTTTCAGTAATACTTAATCTTTTAGATCAGAGAGTCTCAAACCAGGTGCAAACCTGGAGGCCTGAAACTTTTTCCTTACTGCCTCATTGTGGTAGCATATCATCTGACTTGAGTGGAGGGACAGATGGATAGCACCCCTGTCTAAGATCTCTGCTGCTGACACCAGCATGTTATGTTGCTCTTCCCATTCTTTGTGGTGCCACATGTGTTGGCTCACAGACGATCATCAGTGATCCAGTAGATCCTGCAGAACCCAGTGTGGGAACTACCGCCAATGACAAACAGCAATATAAATCATTCTGCCCTCTCAGCCCCCAATACTGTGGTTGTAGAAATCACATTACTGTAGTCGTCATGAAACTCTGTACATTAATCTGCAGATCACCACAGCGTCTACACCCAGTGTATACTTTAGATAGTAAAAGCAGTACATTTTTCCACAGTATCCATGATCTCAAACCTACGATTTGGTAGCACAGACAATGTTCCATTTGACCGTTTCCTCTAAAAGGGAGTGGGAATCAGAGATAAGGATTGCTCTTAAATGTGTGTCCAAAAATTCCACATAGCCTGAAAGGATTTCCTGGAAAAAGACAATGATTTCTGGGCTCTTTGGAAAAATCACAAGATTAAATTTAACACACCAGTTATGTACAAGAATATAAATAATACCTCTACATTTTACAAATATAAATGCAATAAATGTACATTTTCCACATATTAAACAGATCCAGGTAATATTTCAATCTCAAAGATCATATATATATATATATATATATATATATATATATATATATGTAGTTCTTATCCATCAGTATAAAACAATAAATGTATTTAACAGTTCAGTGCTCCAGACTGCCAGTTGAGAGTGGGATTGCTTGGCTTCTATCCAGGACACCTCATTTGGGTACTTGGAGGAGAGCATTTATGTTAGTCTATCCTCCCAGAATATGCTTAGAGATTCTTTTAGACACAAAGAACAGGAGCTACATTCCTCACTTATGAAGTCAGGTCTGACCTGTGTATAAGCCCAAAAGTTGTCAAATGTCAGGTGTGCTGTACAATATCTTTGATAATGACTTTTTTTCAAGCAGATGATCTTGAAAACTACTTAAAAGTATATTGTGGTATTGTAATATTAGTTAAATATGGAGAAAATTAGGCTGTGTATTTTTTCTATTTAATAAATCCATTTTATACACTTCAAAAGAAAAACATACGGTAATGGATTTTATACACAGATGCTGCTGTATACTATACTCCCCTTGATTCTATTATTTAAAAAATGTTGTGTACGTCAAAATTAATCGTACTGTAACAGCAACTGTGAAACGAGTTCAAGAACATTTGGATAAAAAATGTGAATGATAAAACTTGGACCTACAAGGTGATGTTATTTTTCTTCAAATCTACTTGGTTGACGTTCGTTCTTGAGGATGCTAAGTTATCTTGGATGCCTATGGCTGTATCTATGTTTCCTCAGGATGCATCCACATTCTCCAGGCAGGAGGATTCAAATGCTGATTGCTTGGTTGTGTTTCTGTATTATCAATGGGGATTACCATCTAATGCTATAACTTCCTATATGATCAAGCTGTATGGACTGTTCTATACAAGCTATTGAGAAGGTGGTGGTGGTGCAGAAACTGATGATGATTATGCAGCTCCTGTCACACAGTTTAATGGATTGGATGGCAGTTCATTCTCCCTGATTGTATACCCACAGTCACTTAGCTTATTTAGAGACTTATAGATACAAGACTCTAAACTTCAAGCAGGCAGAGATAATACTGGTTCTAGCTGCCCATTTGATGTTGTGCTGATGCATCTTGGGATTGATAGCAGATTTGAAAGGATTAGTATTCACTTTGCAATCTGAAAGTCAACATGGTGGTTGATCAGAAGTCCCATGACCCAGATACAGTAATGAAGAAACACATGGCACAGCAGGGATTGTGGTGGTGAGTGTGCATTATATAGGCAAAAAAAAGTAGTGAGTGCCTCTTTATTAATTTTGAGTAGTTTTAAAGAAATGTTTGAAATTGTTTCAATTGGAAGGTAATGGCCGTAGTTTAGTAATGCAGCTCTGCCACAATGTTCTGCAGAAAATAAACAATGTTATTAATGATCCTTACTAGGAAAAGTTGAATGTTGACATCAGCTTCTACCACAAAGTGCCCTCTAATGACTGAAGCTAGGAATCTATCAGCCATCTGCCATCTTCAAAGAGATGCTCCTTTCTTTTCTGTGAAACATTAAAGACAAACTTTGTTAAATTACTGTGCACAGTATATGCATTTATCTCTTCCATGTGTCGTAGACACACATTCACTGCAAATAGGGCTGAAAATAAAGATTGGGTAACGCATGATAGTGAAAGCGTTACTGTCATTTGAAAAATTATCTTTATTGGATGCACATGGAATAGAAGATGTGCAGGCGATAAGAATGCATCTAAATGGCTGCATGAATGATACAACGATTAATCATGCATAATCATCACTTCTGACAAGTCATCAGATTGCTGGCAGGGGCTGGCACATCTCATACAACAATATGCACCCTTAGGGATTGCACAAGATGTACATTGGACCCCATTGTCAATCATGGAGGACATTGTACAAATAAGGACATCAGACATAGTGGTTAAACAACAAACAGAAACTGACAGATTAAACACAATTTCTTCTAAGGTAACAGAATCTGAAGTCCCTTAGCCTTAAATTTTGAGATGATTTTGTGGTGCAGAGAGGTTAAAGGACAAATCCGGCGGGACCCCCCCAAAAAAAAAAAAAAACACAGACACACACAGACACCATACTCACCATCCCTCCGGTGACGATTGCCACTCCATTCGCCTGCCGTCCAGCGATGTCTCTTGCTTCCGGGTCCATGAGAGAGAAAAGGCTGCCAGTGCGCTTGCGCACCGGCAGCCTTTTCATTGGCTGGAGCGCATCACATGGCTTCCAGCAAGCTCAGCCAATCAGGGCTGAGCAAGCTGGAAGCCATGTGATGCGCTCCAGCCAATGAAAAGGCTGCTGGTGCGCATGTGCACCAGCAGCCTTTTCTCTCCCATTCACTCTCAATGAAGACGCCGAGGAGGAAGAAGACCCGGACCGCCCCCAGCTCTGACATCACCCGACACCAGAGAAGAGGACCGTGACGACCGTAATAGGTAATGTATATATTCTTTAACTTCCGGGGTGGGGGGTCGGGGGTCGGAAAGTGGGGGAAGGGGGCCAGACCGGGTATTTAACCACATTACAAAGTTATATAACTTTGTAATGTGTGTTAAATAAGCCAAAAAAAAATTTCGCCAGAGTTGTCCTTTAAATAGGAAACAAGTGACTTCTACTCCACCTGTCAAATAGGAATTTTAGCATCTGTTCACAAAATCAAACTAGCTGAAAACCAATGGTGTCTCACTTTTACAAATGCACCATTAACTCTGTAATTTATTTGTAGAAGTTGAATACTGCCCTAGGGCTGCCAAGAAAACATGGATACAACCATGCTTTCCTGGACTCCCTAGGGCTGCATCCAACTTCTTCAGGTATTCATATGGATGGATTTGAGCATGCTCGAGTTCATCTCTCGGTTATCTCTAATGAGGACGTAATCAGAGCACTTTTTATTGGGCAGTCTGGAATGGTGTCAGCCCAGGACAGTAAGCGACCTGCACTCATCTCTAGTCCTCCTCATATGCCAATACACCAATCATTGCCCTTAGCGATAACATTGCACCTGACCACTGAGGCCCAAATATTTACAGAGCATAAAAGATACTGTGCTTCTGTGATAACAAATAGTTAACAAAACTATTACTGAACATCATCAATGAGTGTCTAAACTAGACAATGTCTGCATAGTGTTGACATTTAAGGGAACTCTATTAGATGTAATCAAGGAATAAAATGTTGGCAGATGATTAGGAGATACTGTTCTCTGCTTACTGCCCAAATAGCAGCGACCCAAATTGCTGTCTCAGTAATATAAGTCTAAACGCTGTAAAGAACAATTTTACAATATCAATATTTTCCAGAGTACACAATGCCAAATGAACATGGTGTACAGAGGATAATTCAGGATGTTTCCGTATAACAAGACAATCTTAATTTATACACTGGCCTAAAAGGGACTCTGCACTTCTGCAAGATGTGTTATGTAATACAGGAGAAAGCCAAGTTATTTGGCAAGTAAAGCAAAGATGGCAAAAAGAATCTTATCCAGCATACCACTTGTATTACAGTTTACTTAGCTCATTCTACCACATACAGTAGCAGGGGTAACCCACCCACAAGGCTAGGTGAGCACCCCACCTCCAGCAGCTGAGGGCAGCATATTCAGAGATGTCCCCTATATTTAGCTGAAAAGCTTCACTCTATTTATACAACCTATAACAAAGAGGGTGGTTGAGACCTAAGCTATATGCCATTTTCTCTTGAGACACATAACAGCTGCATGCATTGCCTTTGAAATATACCCTTTATTTCACATCATATCAGTGGGGGGCTGGCAACTGACCTTAGTGAAAAGGTGACCAGGCAAGTATTTGTGATTTCCATGCAGTACTATGGTGTTTTTTTTTATATACTATATATGTTTCTATATTACCTGTTCAATACCACGATACAGCATGAATCTCACATACACATGCCTGGCCTCTATTCCACTAATTCGTCAGTTTGTAACTTTATGTTACAGTTTCAGGACAGCTTCAGTTTGTTTTATTTTAACTCAAACTTCCATAATTATTTCCCCTACTTTATCTCTATATCATAATGAACTAACCATTTGCATTTATTAGGGATGCTTCCATGGTCCAGCCCCCCTAAAATAACCCTTAGGTTGGGGTTACACAGCACTGTGAATGCGTGTCGACCTCCTAGATTGGTGCTTGTTTAAAGAGCCAATTACACAGCTGAATAATCATGCAGTGTTAGGCTGGGTTCACACTACATATATTTCAGTCAGTATTGTAATCCTCATATTGCAACCAAAACCAGGAGTGGATTAAAAACACAGAAAGGCTCTGTTCACACAATGTTGAAATTGAGTGGATGGCCGCCATTTAATAGCAAATAATGGATTTACTGTTATATGGCGGCCATCCACTCAATTTCACCAGTGTGTGACCAGATCCTTTGTGTTTTTAATCCACTCCTGGTTTTGGTTGCAATATGAGGACCACAATACTGACTGAAATATACGTAGTGTGAACGCAGCCTCATTACAATGGACATACATGCCCTATTCCATTGGGGAAAGACAGCAAATTACTATTCGACAGGTCAGAATGAGCCGAGAAATGAGCTGGCACAATTACTCAAGGTGATATCTGTCAGATTATTGGTCCATGTGTTAGGATCTTAATGGAAGAGCATGGCCTGCCTGGAAAAACTAACCCGTGAGGCTGTCCTAGCTTACTACATGAAATGAAAAGCACATAGATATAGAGTCTGGGCCTATTGATTGCTATAGTTATCACAGACTTGTAGAATATGAATCTGCAGTGTGACCTCATGGTTCAAGATATTTTACAGTTACATTGTTTATCATTACATTGTTGGTATAATTGAGCTAAATTAACGTTTTTGAATGGGGGGGAGAATAATGGTTTGAATATATTTTTTTAATTTGCTTTTCTTCCTCATTTATATAATTTAGAACAAGTTTCCATTTTGATGAAAACCTGAGGCATTTCCTCCAAAGTTTGATGTGATATGTGATTCCTTGGACTGTCTGGCTATGTGCCCAAACATCCATTATCTGCATCAAGGCAGAAAAAAAGAATCTTATGTTTTTGTAAGAAACAAGTTTATTCTTGTCTGTGAAAATGGGCTATTCCCATTAACATCTGCTAAAAATACAGTTTCCTATGTTACTAAAGCTTTTTATCTGCTTGCAAAGTATATTTAATAATACATTTATTTATATAAAGCACCAATATATTCTGGAGATGCACATGTAACCATCAAGTCAAACATGAGGAGTAAAGACCTTGCTCCTTAGAGCTTACATTCAATAGGAATTCTATATATGAAGTCTATTAATTCTGGGGTTTTTTTAAATTCTGCTCTTTTTTTTTTTTAATAAGAAATGCTTTTTTGTGTATGGCTAGTGTCACACTTCAGGCTGTGTAATGGCTTGCACTTGCTTTTAATGAAATTTTAAAATATATCCAAGAGAATAATGAAGCTCGTCATATTTGTGACGTGTGGGGCATAATTGTTGTAGTTAAATGAAGGAGCATGTAGTATATAAGATAAAACAGCCTCCAAGTCTCATTTATTATAGGAATCTACCACATTAACACTTTAAGTCTTAGCTAAGCTACCAAAGCAACAAGCGGCCATTGCAGCACAGTGCCACAAGCCTTCTGGAATGTTGGGATTGCTATAATTAGAAGAAGCCTGAAGGCCTCTTATTCTTGTTTTTAGATAGCCAATGTTCCCAAAGAATGCCGAGATCCTAGACAGAGTGCTGGAGGCTGTCACAGATCCTTACCTTTACAGTCTGCTTTCTTGCCTACAGCAGTTTGGTTTATTCTTAACACAAGCCTTTTTTTCACAACAGCCTAAATATATCTTTACAAATAAGGATTCTGTTGTAGGATGTTTAACATGTTATATGAAATGTACTCTACTGAATATATAGTAAAACGTCTCTTAAAGACCACCTCCTTATCCAAACATGATTTCATGTTAGATTTTCAATCCACAATACATACTGGCTAGTTTCTTTATGACCACTTTTTACATGTAGTCTTCTTTAAATTTGTCTGTATTAAATTTACACTTCAAAAAAAGTTACTGTAGCCCAGAAGTGTAGGACTGTATGTGTTCATCATGTTTCATTAGGATTAAAGAAGTTAACTACAAGGCTTACACAGTACAGTTCCATGGAAGAGATCCTACAGAACAGATTTGTGAAAACTTTATGCTGGCTACTATGGAAAAGTGAATGAACACACACACACACACACACACACACACACACACACAGAGCATTCCAGGTAGCTATGTATAGGGCTGCATAGTCACAGACCATAACAAAGTGCCATGCTGAACCCTGCACACAACTGAAGGAGCCTTTAATAGACATGTTTTCAGAGCATGGCCATGAATTGTCTGATGAATAATTTTCTTGGATGGGCGCATGTACAATTTACCTGGCAAAGATATTTCCCTCAGGATGCACTATGGGGGAAAATAAGGAAGCTGGTGTAGGCAGTGGGATGCTCTAGGCCAGATGTGTCAAACTCGGGCCCTCCAGCTTTTTTAAAAATACAATTCCCATCATGCCTGGACAGACAAAGCTAAAGCTTTGACTGTCCAGGCATGATGGGACTTGTAGTTTTGCAACAGCTGAAGGGCCCGAGTTTGACATCCCTGCTCTAGGCAATCTTCTTCTGGGTAACCTTGCACTTTTGTACATATTAAAGGGTTATTCTGCTGAAACATAACTTTTCATATGTCGCTGTCCATGGTGAGACTAACAAATTCAGTCTCCTTCCCCTAGTTCTGTGCTGCTGCTTTCTGCTAAAGACACAAAAACAGTGTGAGCTTTTCTGGGCTTTATCTGCAACTTTGTAGCTTCTTTGTAATTCTAAGAAAGTTAATCTGAGGTCAAGTTGCTGATGAACTTGTGGGGAGACAGAAAAGCTTACACACAGTTTTTTGTCTCTTCTGCAGAAGCGGCAGCTCAGAACTGGAAGACAGACTCAATAGATAGGAGAATGAATTGGTAGTCTTACTATGGGCAGCAACATATGAAAAGTTATGTTTGAGTGAAATAGCCCTTTAAAATACACCTATTCATGGAAACAGAATACCCTAAAGGGAGTGGGATCTTTCAGCAGGATAAGGAACCCAGTAAAAGCACAGTGGATCAGTGGTTAGCTCTGTAGCCTTTCAGCACTGGAGTCCTGGGTTCAAATCCCATCAACTGCAAAGAGTTTGTATGCCTTGATTCCTACAGGCCTTACATTATCATACATTTGTATGCTCTCTCTGTGTTTGCATGGGTTTCCTCTGGGTACTCTGGTTCCCTCCCACACCCCAAAAAAACATAGATAGGTGAAGCGCTGCGGAATCTGCATGCGCTATACAAATAAAATAAATATTATTAATAATAGAGTTTACAGTGATGACCTGACCTCCAGGGATTAATAAAGGCCCCACCATGATTCCTACAGGCCTTACATTATCTGCTGCTGATATCTTGTCAGGTACCATAGATAGGACACCTCCAGACTACTTGTGGAATCGATGCCTTGACACATCAGAACTTTCTATAGCATGAGGGTGTCCTACACAATACTACTCAGGTGGTTGTAATGATATGGCTAGGAGATGAGCAAATCGCTTATCTAAACGAAGCGAATCACTTAGTTTGATCTGTGCTTCGCTAATTAAGCCACTGGCCTTTCATTGCTGCTTCGCTCCCGGCCACTCCTCCCTGGATGCCCAAAAAAGCTAGATCCAATCCTTGAAAACTTCTCCCAGTTTCCCACGATTAAATCCAGCTTTTCCCCGGTTCGCAGGGAGGATTGGCAGGAGTGGAGCAGCGCTGACAGGCAGACTGCTTGATAAGCGGATCGTTGATCAAACATAGCGATTAGCTTCGTTTAGATGAGCGATTCGTTTATCTCTAGATATAGCTCATCAGTGTAGGTTACATATTTATGTATAATACATAATATTTTTTTATACATATCTTGCACATAGACGACAACTTTGAGATGAGGGATTTCATTTTATTGTACTTGAAGATGTATTGCTGTACAGACGCATTTACATAAAACCATGCATTTCATTTAGGTACAGTCACTGAATACCCAACAATGCATCACCATCTTCCCCAAGATACAAAAGTATTTACAGTATATGAAAGGCTACAGCTAAGTAAATAACACGGCAGTGAATTTCTGTACAATGCTCATTGACTAGCTGCAATCAAAATTGGAAAATAACTTTTATTGTAACTGTCACAACTTCACATTACATTGAATTAGTTTCTTCCAATGTACCTACAATTAGATATGGTATAACCTTTACCATTTCATAATCAACTATATTAGTCAATATCTGACTCACTTCACAACATACCTCCTGACCTTCTACGACATACAGAATTTCCACCTAACTCACGCACTTGCCATATGTATGGCCCATCAAATCTAGCGCCTCTTGCTGAAACAATATTCATTACTCTCAAAAGTCTACATCTCCTAACTCCTTCACTAGTTTCTAGTTTTCGTACAAATGCCTACTTAAAAAAACAAACAAAAAAAAACTTGACAGTATATTTAAGTCAACTGCCGTGTCTGCAGAAAAAAAACCTGCATCCATGGGAAGCTGATGGGTGGTCTTGAAAAAAAAAAAAAAAAAAAAAAAAAATCTTCAAAACTACAATAAAATTGTCGTAAGAAAAACCCTCTACACTACTTAAAAAAATTAAATACTTATCACAAAAACACATAAATGCAGGAATGTACAGTAAACAAAAAGGGAAAATAAATTCCAGTAGGTAACATGAAAAACCTGCTAAAACAGAGTCTTTTCAGGATTTGCTCAAACAAAGTTTCAGATGTAAAAAAACAATGCTTTGGGTATTTCTGACATTCTTAAAAAGAACAAAATTACTGGCTCAGATTACAGTCAAGACCTTACTGCTGGAGAACTCCAAGGTGAACAAGACACCAACTATGGCTGTGGTTACAAGACCACACATTACTTTTGGATTTCATCAACATTACAGGCATATAGAAGTTGTAATGCCCTACAATCAGAAAAAGGAATCGTTTCAGGATGGTAACAATAAATTATTTCAATCAGTTTAATATTCCCCTATCTTGGGAGTTGGGGAAAGACTCTACTTTAACAGTGTTAACTGAATACCAGTAGCTGCCACTGAAAGGGAACAAGGGGTAACATACAGTAGGATCCATAAAATAATCTCAGGATACTCACATTTAAAAGATAACAATGTACATATCTATAAACACAAGTCCAGCCAAGCGGCAATTTTGCAACTTAAACCAAAGTTTCTTTCCGCTTCATGCTCTGTGTCTTCTCTCGGGTTTTCCGACTGCCGCTCTGTGTTTTTAGCGTTTTCCCAGCTTTAGGATTCTCTGGGGAGTCCGCGATAGAACAGTCAGCATTTGCTTCAAGGTCCATTTCCACAATGCCAGAAAAGGTGGACGATCGCCTCTGTACTTTGGGGTTTGGCACTGGGGGGTGATTTTCTTCACATTCCTCACTGAGGTCTGGCAGCTCCTTTAACTCAGGGGATGAAGCATGCTGGTATGGAGCGACTGCTGTTCTAATACAGTTCAACCACTGTTGTTTGTGAAAGATGTCATTGGCTTGGAGTGTGTGGCTCTGGCCAATGCAGGCCTCTTGGAATCGAACTCTGAAGATGTTTTTAGCTAAAAGAAAAAATAAACAAAGTTAGAGGTTATAGAGGAGTGCTTTAAACATACATTGCATATATTAGGCAAAAACCTATATTGAAGTTACAGCTTTAATGTTAAGAACCTAAAAAAATGACTTCTGAAGTTTTTGATGTTGGCAATTACAATATGTGGGAGCTCTGTCAACAGAGCAGAATTAATAGCTTATCATAATAGATATATAAAAGGGGATTTTCTGTGCAGTTAGTTACATACTGAAGAACTAAAAAAAAAAAAAAAAAAAAAAAAAAAAAACAGGAAATAAAAATACCTTTGTCTGAATTGCTGAATGCCCCTCTGAAGGAGCCTCCCATTCTCACATCACCATCCTGAAGATCCTCGAACACCAAGTCTTGGGCAGGAATTGGCTGCCTGTAAACCTGGTAATAGAGACGCTCATTCCGTGTAACTGGGCGCGTTAAAACCAGAATGTCTTGAAAGAGAAACAGGTACAACTTCTGTGAACAAACAAAAGGCAGAGTTAGATTTTTATTGCAAATTACATCTTTTCTCACAGACAGACATGGCAAGTAAAAAACATCAACAGATGGATTGTAAAGAAATAAACTAGCGATTTATAACAAATTAAAGGGGTACTCCAGCCGGGGGGGGGGGGGGGGGGGGGGGGGGGGGGGGCGGCACTTTTTTTTTGCTGGGACCGGGGAGGAGGTGGCCGATGACAGACATCCACTCACATCCCCGGTTCCGGGTGTCAGACGCGGGCCGAGACGTGACGTCTCAGGACCGCGCTCAGCCACTCAGTGAAGGAGGCGGGATCCGTTTCAAGTCTGCTCAGATTCCGCCTCTGTCACTGAGTGGCTGAGTGGACCCGAGATATATCGTCTCGGGCCCGCGTCAGACATCCGGAAGTGGCCGGGAACCGGGCACCAGGGCGCCACGATGCGGGACCCACCACTGGAACCGGGGAGGTGAGCAGACGTCTTTTCCCTCGGCCACCTCCTCGGTCCCAGCAAAAAAGTGCCCTCCCGCTGGAGTACCCCTTTAATTATGGCATTGTATGTCCCTTCACAAAGTGAGGTAACAAAGTAAAGGTTCCTGCATTGTAAAGGTGATGAAAATGGACAAATTCAACCAAAATCATCATTTGTTGGGTGAAATTGAACGATAAATGTGCTTTTCAGCTGAACAGTAATGTGTAAAGTAGTCTTCCAGGTTTAAAGCTTTCAAATAATTCCTGAGACTATTTCCCAGGGTCACAGCTAGCGCCACAATGTGTATAGCTAGCCTAAACAGTCAATATTGGTTAACAGTATGACTGTCTGCAAAACCTAACAACCCCCACATTTATTGTGTATGGTCACTCTGTGTATAACAATGTCAAATTAAACTACTTCCTGTCCATAGTAATAAGTTACTGACAATGCCAGCTATCAGACCATGACTTATGTGGCATGACAGCAGGATATGTGGTTCATTTGCATGTATAAAAAAACGTGAATGATCACATTTACACTTCATTCTTTATGGAAAAAGAATGTTAACAAACAAGACAATTTTTTTCAGTATTACCTAAGTAGTGAATACTCTGCAAAGTCCCTAATTTCATCACTTGGTACACTCGGAAACTTACATGGCCATTTTTATTCTTTAACTCTCCATGACACAGTAACGACTTGCTTGATTCTATCCGCAGGTCTCTCTGTTTATCATCAAGGTACTCCAGCTTATCGATGTAATACTGGCATTCTGATTCCCCCTTTTTCAGGTTAATGTCTGCAAGCACACCTTGGATTAAACAAAGCTGTAGAGTGAGACAAAAAGAATGCATTAATAAAACACTGAAAAGTGTGATTTATTATTTCTATGCATAATAAAGGCTTAAATGTTCCTAAACCACTTTACTTCCCAAGTCTCTCTTATTTATAACTGCTGTATGTGGGCCATGTGTGCTAAGTAGTACTAAGCCATGCAACTTTTTCATCAGTTCCAGTCTAAATAGCCTGTCTTGTGAAAGCATGGCTATTCAAGAACAAGATTTCTATTTACCAAACAAAATACATTTAACTCATCATTCCCTCCCATATTTCCAGGTAGCTAGACAAGTCCACTTCCACGTATGTTCGTGTTATTCGTTTTGTCACAGGAGATTGTATAAATCCACAGAAAGCACAAAATCCCCTTGGCAGTCATGCAGTTAATGTGTCCATCACTATACCAACTGGTTACACACTTTAGGAACCACCAGATAACTGGTTCCGCAGCCTTTCACTATTCCCACTGCACAGTTAACAAAAGGTATGGCTTTGCAACTTACTGCTTCCTCTAAACCCTTTACATCTGGATGGTCTTTAGGAGTGTGACGCAAAATTTCTTTGATAAGCAAGGGATATTTGACTAGACGGCTTCTTGGAATATCGAGGAAGCTCCACAGGTCCAATTTGCGACTGAAAGGAGACTCAAGGCATCTCTGTAGAAAATCCTGGACTCTACGATCCAACTTCTTCTTATCCAAAAGTGCTTTTGCTGCCAACTGGTTGCTACAATAACCTTTATAAGCATTTAGCCGTGGCAACTATGGGGGAGGGGAAAAAAAATATATATTTTTTTTTTTCAAGGAAAACAAAATTGAAATCAAAGCATAAACAATTTTGGGATTAAAGATAATTGAGCAGAACTTACCCAGTGAACAAGAATATGACCAATTTGTCCAACTGTTCCATCTGGTCCTGTTGCTTCTCCAAGTTTTGTCAGAAGTTCTAAATTGAAACAAATGTATATATTACAAATCAAATCATCAATACCGGCAAGGGGATTGAGAATACACCACACTATATATGGCTTCCAATATACCTTCATGCAGGGGGATATAGGCATCCAGATCTCCAAATATTTGTGCCAGTTCCTCCTCAGACATAATCGATAGTTTAAGCATTGGGTCATGGTAGGCCTTCCTTGCCAACTTGAGGTCTTCAATAAGGTCTTGTTCGCCTCTTGTCATTTCAAATATAGCCTATGAATAAGAAAGAAACTGTGTAAATATGAAATGTGGTCATAATAGGTTTACTTCCTAAGCCCATCCACATATTATGCATTTGTGCTTCCAGAACCAAAATATTTATCAAGGATTTTAACATTTCAAATTAAAATTTAGTCCTGGAATGTACCCAAAGGAGTCGAATCCCCAGTCTAAAACTGGTCTTCTGAATAGTTGTCAAGTACCTCTTGCCGCTTAATTTCTTTGGTGGTTAAGGATTCCTTCATATTGACATCTAACATCTCAGACCACAGGACGCTGTTTCTTCGTTTTGGAGGAGTTGGTGCAGCAGTCTTGCTACAGGATTTGTGTGTACTGCCTGGAGACTTGTTTTCTGCTCGCATTGCAAATGACTATCAGAAAGAAACATAGGAGCCAGTCAGTATTTGCTTAAATGAAAACATGCTTTAAAAGGATTTCAGGGCACATTATTTCCATAATCCTACAATGTAAAGCATGATGGCAAAAATTGTGGGATACAAGTTTGGCTGTTTTTCAGGCAAACCTATTCAGTGACAACATTGATGTATCCTTGCAATATACGGCACTGTGTGTATGGAACTTGTAGGCACGTCAAAATAGTAATTTACCTGAATGGTTTGTCCAAAGCGTCGAACTGCGCCATTTCGCACTGGAGATATTAAATTTGCGAGTGATGTTACACGTGCTAAAGGCCGTACCCTCTTGTTGCTCGGCTCCTGAGATTGCAGAGGAACACATATATTAAAGTGAGCCCGAAGCATTCCATTTCCAAGCCTTGCAGCTACGTGAATGCTATCAAATCACAGGCATTCTTCAACACAAAGCAAATATGAAATTCTAACTAGCATGTAATAGAACTCGGACAATACAGGCTTACGCAGCCTCCTGGCCTGTCTGCACGCAAGCTGCATTAAGCAAAAAACAAAAGTAATCCAAGTAAACGTTCAAAGGGCAAGCTCTTTACATAGAGATGTACCTAGTGAGACTCCATTTAGATGAATATTTACCAGGAGTACACTTCTAAAGACTGACACCAATGTACCAAAGGGCAAGGCAAACATTTATTCAGATATGGGCCAACAATATGAAACCAAGTAACTTTAAATAATCATCACCTTCATGTGCCATTTTTTCAATTCTTAAGTACTATATACTAAATAAGCAGAGCAGCTGTGAGCACAGTGGGCAGTGTGCACGCAGGAACAGTCCAGCTTTCTGACTGCCTTACCATAGGACAGTAAGCAGCAACCAGATCTTTACTAAAACACACAGGACATCTGCCAATACATTGAGAAAGCCATTCATATAGCATAGTCTAACAATGCTTAATTATTTCATGACCTTGTACTTATAGAACACTATAGGTGTGAACATCCACTAGTCTTTGATGAAATCATGACCTAAAAGCAAAGAAACCATCAACTCCATTCATCTACTATCAACAATCACTCACTTTACATTAAATCTTATCTTCAGATTTTATTTTCTACCATGGATCAAGTCCCTGTATGCACAGAAAAGGCAAAAGAAAACTTCCCCCTCTGTGACGTTATTATTAAGAAGTCAAACTGAGGACAATAGTCTACTATGTCCACCAAAGGACAGGTGTGAAAGCCATTAAGTCACATGCTTTGGATTCCCATTACAGGCAGACTCCATCTGTAAGTACATTACAGTAACGTATGAGGGGGGGGGGGGGGGGGGACAAAGGGGCCTCTTGTTTTATGGATATAAACCATATAATGTGTATTCAACATGGCAACTCAGAAATACTGAAACAACAAGTTACACCTGAAAGTCCATGTATGTCACGAGTCCTCAGCTGCCTCCCAAATACAATATTACAGCCACTATAAAGCAGTAACTGCAATAGAATAACCCAGTACATACAAAAACTGAGAGCACTTGCCATAGCAAACTAGAAAACCTTTGCCTATGAAGATTGTATATTAGTATAACCTGTAAGTACCTTAGTGTACACAGTTCTGTAGTATAAGAACCACACAGCAGTTTGACCGTATGTTTCCTACACTCCAGGGCAAGATGCCATAAAATCAGCATTAAGATATTTATTCATCATATGCTAAATGCATTAGTCCTACATGTTGGCCAGCACAATATCACATATTGTTCTCTCCTGAAAGAATACATTCAGAAAAATCACTTAAACATTAGGTATACAAGAAGCAGAGAGGAAGACAAACTAATGCTACAGATAAGGCTCAGGAGTGGCTGAAAGTACAAAGAAACCCTTTAACGACTGTCAAAACTGGTTCCTTTCATGCAAGGCGAGCAATTACATTATAACCGAAACACACTGCTTCAAGCTCTACGAGGGCAAAGCATGACTAAACAGAGCCCCATTATATTGTATACGATTCATTCTCATGAAACATAAGCCTGGTTACTGTACTGAATACACATACAAATTTACAGGTTACTATAAAAAGGATAAAGTGTACATAACACACTATAACCATCAGAATTCACACAGTACATAAAGGTATATAACTTGCATACACAAAGTTGCAGCTCCGTAAGAAATCATCACGCATCAATACGTACCTCTAATTCCTTTGACGCCTGATTCTGAACTGCTATCACCTGAATAGTCCTTTTAATAGGCAAGAGACCCCCGATTTCATCATGAGCCACCATACTTTATAATATGTTCCTCACAAGAGTAGCTATTAATCCACGTTGGGTGCCCAAGCCCTTGTGGGGCTTTTAGGTTTTCATAGACGAGTCTCCGGTGTGCTAAGAAACACTCACAGCTCCTTCCCATACTGCATACTTCCCTTGCCTCAGATAGAGTGAGCTGGACAAAGTACAGCAACTGGTCTGAACTTAAAGCTGGGAGGAGCAGCCACAGCTGCCTTCTGGGCGGGTTTGCATGGAATGCCATGTCATTTGTCTGACAGCTGCTGCACCTACATTCTACAGATCAGGTTACAATGGCAATGCAGAGCCAGTATACTCCGGATAACAGTGAGGGACATGGAGCATTCCATACAGAAGCTTTATACAGCTGGCAGGGCTGCAACTACAGTAATAGACAGCATCATCTGTACAGAAAAGACCATGGGAAATAACTAAAATGCCCATCAGACTTCTTGGGTATTGGCAGGGCTCCGCTGCTGTGCTGGAAATCCCTACAGAAGTTGGGGCTATAAGAACTAGAGAAAATACAGTGTAAAAAGTGCATTGCCCTTCCCCCAACCCCAATATCCATTGCAGTCCTGGTGCCAGCCATTTAAGATATGTGTTTTTTTTCTGGGCATAGACAGTGTATATTTTAAAGTCACATCTTTATTCTAATGTCCACTCTTTCTTGCTTAGGGTAGCTTCACACACATCCGCAGTGTATTTTCTGCTGCAAATTCGCAGCGAAACCCGCAGGAGATACTTGCCCGGCAGGGCAGCACACTGACTGGCTGACCGCCGGGAGGCCCTGAAGCAACCAGGAGCGGGGACCCGCTACAATATCTTCCCAGGCCACGGGGGTTAATGGCGGTGTGTTTGACATACTAGCAGCGGTATGACAATCCTGCTGAGAGTATGTCAGCCCATTGAAGTGAATGTAGTATTACAATTGGACTGGTACCATGTTAAACAATACTGTAGTGAGTGTAAGCCCTAACAATCCAAAGTACAAACATCCCTGAGGAAGTCTGTGTGACGGAACGCTTGGGATGCTCTGTCCTAACCCCCCAAGATATCTTTGAATGCACTGTATTTTTTCTGCACTTGCACTTTAATCTTTGCATTGGTATTATATCCATATTTACTGGCCATAATTTTTTGAACTGCACATCTGTATTCTTTGATATACACATCTTTTTACATTATGATTTATTCATCATTTTCTGTGATCATGGTCGTTACGTAAGGTATTGAGTTGATGGGTTCGGTTCCACATGGCCGTATACTGGGCAGTGGCAAGTTTGTATTTTAAGTGGTTTTAAAGGAGAAGTCCGGCCAAAATTAATTTTTGATATGTTGTTACTTATGAAAAGTTATACAAATTTCTAATGTACATTAATTATGGGAAATGCACATATACTGCTATTTCCCTTAATTTAGTAGATCAGGAAGTGTTAGAAATATCTCTGAAGAAGTGACGTCACGACCCAGGGTGTAATTCCTATGGAGTGTCCAGCAGGGGGCGCTCTCTATATAGAAGTCTATGGGACTTTATTGTTTCTATGGGTTTCTATGTAATGTAATGTAATGTAGTGTACAGTGCTTTATTGAATGAATACATCTATGGAATACTTTGGGGAGCAAGTGTCCTTGCTCCCCAAAGTATTGCATAAATGTATTCATTCAATACATTCAATACACAGTAAGCCCGCCGATCCGCCGCATTTCCGCCGCATTTCCGCCGATCCGCCACACGCTGATCCGCCGCATTCCCACCGATCCGGACCATATACATTGAACTACAGCTCCCATCATCTGCTTCTAGTATGAACAGGTGATGGGAGCTGTAGCTGGGTAATGGATATGACATGCCGCCGGGCGCAGGGGGGAGCCGCTCAGTACACAGGAGCGCTCCCCCCTCCTCCTTCTCCTTCCGGGATACCTTCCCCCCCATACCACTGCTGAGTCCCTGCCTGGCCGCCGCTCTCCGCTCACATATACCGGCTCCCGGCATCAGCGCGGACACCAGGATGCATCGGGAGCCGGTATATGTGAGCGGGGAGAGCGGCGGCCAGGCAGGGAGTCAGCAGTGCTATAGGCGGAAGTTATGACGGAAGGAGGAGGAGGAGGGGGGAGCGCTCCTGTGTACTGAGCGGCTCCCCCCTGCGCCCGGCGGCATGTCATATCCATTACCCAGCTACAGCTCCCATCACCTGTTCATACTAGAAGCAGATGATGGGAGCTGTAGTTCAATGTATATGGTCCGGATCGGCGGGAATGCGGCGGATCAGCGTGTGGCGGATCGGCGGGAATGCGGCGGAAATTCGGCGGATCGGCGGGCTTACTGTGTATTGAATGTATTGAATGAATACATTTATGCAATACTTTGGGGAGCAAGGACACTTGCTCCCCAAAGTATTCCATAGATGTATTCATTCAATAAAGCACTGTACACTACATAACATTACATTACATTACATAGAAACCCATAGAAACAATAAAGTCCCATAGACTTCTATATAGAGAGCGCCCCCTGCTGGACACTCCATAGGAATTACACCCTGGGTCGTGACGTCACTTCTTCAGAGATATTTCTAACACTTCCTGATCTACTAAATTAAGGGAAATAGCTCTATATGTGCATTTCCCATAATTAATGTACATTAGAAATTTGTATAACTTTTCATAAGTAACAACATATCAAAAATTAATTTTGGCCGGACTTCTCCTTTAATGGTCTTTGTCCCCTGCATTAATGTGAAATTGTTCCTGATTTGAGCTATTTGTGAGGTGCAGTCTATTTCTTTTCAGTCCTTTTCTTTTTTGGACATTGAAGTCAATGGGCAAATATCCGCAGCGGATTTCGCTGCAAATTCGTTGTGTGTGAAGCTACCCCTACAATGACCGCCTGCGGGCGGCCTACTACACACTTTTAGTCTCCTTTGGGAGAATTATGGTCCATAGACACCTTTGACATATACACCATGACCAGCAAATGGGGTATGTACTGTGTTGCAGCACATACACAACTGTAAAGGGAAAATACTATGGGGGATTTTATTATACATTTATGCCAAGTTTCTGTCGTAAGGAACTTGCACTTTTTGGCAGGTTTATTATGCACTCTGCTACTACAAAAGTAGGCAAAACAAGGCTTAAAAGGAGCGTGACCGTGTTGGTCCATCCTCTCCCCATTCTGTGTCGGAGACCTGGACAGCACCATAGATTTGCATTGGCAGTCTACCTAAGTTACATAACAGAACCAAGAGAAAACGTGCTGAGCATGGATTTCTGAACGGTCACGATCTAAACAATGCAACCCTAATAGATCCAAACTTTTTACATACCTGTGTGACACGTTAAAAGTTTTTCTAATGACAGGTACACATTCAGTGTACACCAGCTCAGACCCGACAGATTTCACAGCACATGGGCAACCTTTACAGTGCAGGCTTACAAGGCACCTGGCACCTCTTGATAAATCTGCAGAATCTAATGGCAGCGGTCAGTGTGTGCAAATTGCCACCATTGGAATACAGCCTTACTGATGGAAAGATACCTGCCCACATGTACACCCCTTTACCTCACTTATATCCTTTAATAATAATCTCTGGGGAATTCCCAATTGTCTATTGGGAATTCCAATTTAAATCCTGTAGTAACAATGAAATAAAACAATCACAGATGACAAGCCTAAGACGGTACTACTGTCCATTTCTTGGTTTCGTTTAAAGGAACAGGCTTACTAGTTATATATATATGAAAAGGTTATTCGTAACATCTGTTCAAAAGACTACTGTTTTAAGCAACTACTTTTACACATAAAAAGGCAAACAAAACACATACACAGTCAGCACCTACACGTGAACAATGACTGAGCTCTGGTACAGTCTGCAGTAGCAGAACAGAGGTTACTATCTGCCAGGCCTGGACTGCACTTGAGGATTATTTTTGCCATAAACCTATTCAAATGCTTAAGAAATCCTGTCTGTGCAACTTTTACAAGTTCCTCCTCCTGCTATTTCTACTGATCCAACATGCAAAAGCAGTTTCCATTTGCAGTTTCCATTCTTATATCCCCTACAATTTAATACAACACTCCTAGTTCTGAACTTTGCCAGGTTTAGGAGAACCTGTTACAGGAACACAGGTCATCTATAAGAGTTTCCTATTTGTTGGTTTCCTCAAATTGTCACATCTCAATCTTCTTTACAAGTCACACAAAATACATTAATTTTAGCCGGCTGGGCACCAATTCATTGTTCTCGCCACATATTGTCTTATGTGCGCCATTTCTGCAGCTAACCAGACACCTATTTAGAATTATTTTCTATTTACATTTCCTCATCATGGTGATCATATACACATATACATTGATCATGGAGGTAAGACTGCTAGGACCTCTACGAATCTCTAAAAATTAAGTTGCACAGCACTGTATTACTATCTTAAAAATGGTTTGAAAAGGGGTCAACTCTAGTGTTCTGGGATACCATTATAGCTTTCTCTCAGGTCTCAAATTAGTGTACGTAACATACATGTGAATTATATTAGCCACTCTTCATAAGTGTTCTTAAGATTTCCTGGAGCTTTAAAGGCAGAGCTCCTCATGTTTCCCAATCAGGTTCTCTCTATTGTATATTAGTTATTGTTGCTATAAAACATGGGTAGTACCTGAAAACATAAAGAAGAAGCTGAGTCACCCACTACAGGAATCTAACTTGTTACATCAATTGCTTTAGTCATGGCTACGTCTCAAAGATACATAAAGGACAATTCTGTTCATTTTACAGGAGACACAGGAAATCACAAAATGTTAAGACACACTTAGGCTGCGTTCACACGTCCGCAAATGTTGCAGACCTATGGACAGTGAATGGCTGGCCTGGATTGTTTTCCCGCCCAGCATGATGTATGAAAATGAGATGAGTGAATCTACAGTAGGAACGAAGCAAAGCACTTTGGGGGAGATTTATGAAAGGGTGTAAATATACATCTGGTGTAACCTGCCAATTGCAACCAATCAGAGCTCTTCTTTTATTCTACCAGAGCTGAAAGCTGAGCTGTGATTGGCTGCTGTGGGCAGTTTACACCAGGTGTATATTTACATCTCCCCCTTTGTTCCTATCTGTATTCTGCTCATTGGGTTGTGGGCTTTGGAGTCTGCTCTGTGCTAGGAAAAGATGGATCCAGTCCTGGAAAACTGGTAGACTTCAAAGCCCCACAGCCTGATGAACAGAATTCAGATAGAAACAGAACACTTCGTTCCTACAGTACATTCGTTCATCTCTAAACATCATGCTTGCGGTGGGGAAAATGTTTGAATCTCTGCAGCTCTTTTACTACAGTACCACAGAGATTCAAACTGTTTCCCCGATGCCGGCATTATGTTGATACATCATGCTGGGCGGGGAAACCATCCAGTTCAGGCATTCATTGTCTGTAGGTCCGCAAAATTTGCGGACGTGTATGCAGCCTAACTGTTAGTATTAAGAAATGCAGTTTATGTATCCCTAAACTAAAAGTTCTAGGTGATAATGACTGCGGCCTATTAAAGCTAGAGATTAGTGTGTGTCCAAACGGTTACATTCTCATAGATAGCGATAACAAATGTTACTAATAATGTGTTGGGAAAACCACTTTAAATTCAAAGCATTAATACCACAGGACTAATATAGACCAAACCTTAGGTAGTGCTGACACATATAACAAGGGTTACCTCTATTCAATTACACAAATACTGCTAGATTCACTAGACTACTGGTATAGTTATTCTACACATCCATCATAATATCAGACAGCTGTCTATATTGTCATCACCTGGCACAGGGGACAAGAGTAACAAATACCATTAACAGAAAACTGAAGGCAGAAAGACAGGTTAAAAAACAAAAACAATCAGCATTTACCTGGCCAACTGCTATGCTCCGGGAACCTAATACTTTTAGCTGTAATCTATTTGATTGACTGACTAGGGCTTTGACAACACTGTTGACATGCATTGGAAATTTTCAACGAGAAACTCAATCACATGGCAAATAAGTAACATGTCACCTATTTTCTAAGGATTCTGCGCAGAAAACACAAGAATTAGCCCCAGTGAAGAAACGGAGGCCAAGCTTTGGAAGACCTGCGGCAGTGCAAACTGCACATCCATGGCAGAAATCAAAGGGTCAATTATAATCCAATGTGTGATCATTTACTTAAAGGGGTATTCCCCCCAAGAGCAAAAAAAATGTAATGCTCCCAAACCTAGCTGGCCTTACTCACCAAGTCACCCTGAGTGTTTTGAGCCGTCTCCCATCTTTCTAGCTGCTGTCTTTCCTGAGTTATACGTTTTTTTAAAAAGATGGTCTATCAAGATAGGAAACTACATTTCCCATCATGCAATGCTTATGCCTGATGATAATGAAGTAGCAGAGCTGAGACGGGGGGCACAGTCGGGTGAGCTCTGGGGCTGGGGGGGCACACGGTACAGGTGACTGGTGTGGCTGCAGTTAGAGAGGGAGACAGTGACAGCTGCACTGATCACTGTCTCCCTCTCTAACATCAGCCAAACCGAGTCCTCCTTCACTTCAGTTTGGCTGGGTTACATGCTAACCCAGCCCATTGAAAAGAAGGAAGACACGTGATGCCATCTCAGAGGGTGAGGGCCAGGAGCAGGGAGCAGAGAGCTGATGATTCTCTGCATTTGGTGGGGGTGAATGTACCTAGATAACAGCAAAACTGTGCAGAATCTTTAATACCTTGATATTGGAATGATGGAAAGCTACGGGTGGGCGACGTATTAATGCAAAAATAATTTTGGGGGGAATACCCCTTTAAGTGTCTAGGACGCACTTGCTGGGTGCTCACACCCCTCATTCGAGGTACTCTTTACACAAATTGATCGCTAAAGCAAATCATAGCAGAATCCATGGCACTTTAACAAACCACTGCTAAAGCAGGTGTGCATGCTTTTTGCGCATCAGAAATTCTATGCAACAACCTGTTTATAGCATTTTTGACACATAATCTCTTAGTCCCGCAGAAGTTAATGCCACGGTTGTCATGAAAGTGCACTTGCAATCCAATCACATGGAGAGCTCTGGAAACTGTTCTACACATTGCAGGGAGTCCTTCACCCCAATGATCATCTATGTATTACTTATTCTGTGGATAGGTGTTTAATGGCTTCACCTGGAAAACTAGTTTCAAAGGGGGTGGTTCAAGATTAGTTTTTACCCCAAAACTGCACCATGTTCAATGCAAATCACTTTAGCAAGCTGCAGTAACCCACACAGCCCATGGACAGACTGTTACTTCTAGTGGGAAAGGGAAGGGAGTGGAGCGGATGGAACAAGTTCCTTTTCCTAATCCTGGACAAAACTTTTAAAAGGGGGTTATTGCACTACAGCGCTACAAAAACATGGTCACTTTCTTCCAGAGACCGCACCACTCTTGTCTCCAGTTCAGGTGTGGTTTACAATTAAGCTTCATTTACTTTAATGGAGTTGAGTAGCAAAACCCCAACCAAACTGGAGACTAGAGTGGTGCCTTCTCTAAAAGAAAGTGACCCCTTTAAAGCGACTCTGTACCCACAATCTGCACCCCCCCCCCCCAAACCCCTTGTACCTTCGGATAGCTGCTTTTAATCCAAGATCTGTCCTGGGGGTCCGTTCGGCAGGGGATGCAGTTATTGTTTTAAAAACAACCTTTAATCCTGCAGCGCTGTGTCTAACGGCCGGGGCTTACATTTGTATATGCATTAGGCTGGCACAACCTCTCTGTCCTTCCTCAGCATTAGGAATGATCCAGGAACATTTACTGCTGTTTCAGCTTTGCACAGGTGTCTTAATGATCCAGCCCATGTTCATTATGCACAAAGCTGGGGAATAGGAGACAATCTGCCTGGAGCATTCCTAATGAGGGTGAGGGTGGGGAGGAGGGACGGAGGGGTTGTGCCAGCCTAATGCATACAATAATGTAAGCCCCGGCCATTAGACGCAGCATGCAAGTTTAAAAGTTGTTTTTAAAACAATAACTGCCTCACCTGCCGAACGGACCCCAGGACAGATCTTAGATTAAAAGCAGCTATCCGAAGGTACAAGTGGTTTGGGGGGGGACAGATTGTGGGTACAGAGTCACTTTAAGGCTCAGCTGTACTGCCTAGAGGATGGCTGGCCAAAGCCCAGTAGCCAGAGCAACACCCTATACAACCAGGCCTCCCTGATCTGAATTATAAGCAAAAAATACTGACATGAACAAATCATTAAATCTTTCTAATAAATTATGAACATGATTAAATTACTTCTTATTACCTTATAATCAAAGCTGCAAAGGCTGAAAGTGTCATCATCCTTTTCTTTGCGTTTCCTCTTCTGGGGATACAAAAAACACACAATAAAAATCACCTTACATGAAGTCAGTTAGTAAGCAAGTGCTACCGTATCAAAAACAAATTCAGCTGCACTTTTCTAGCACTTCATTAGCTGAAACTTTGAATAGTTTACTAAGGGTATATTCACACGAACGGGCTCGCAGCGAGATTCTCGCTGCGAGCCCGGCAGGTCCTGGCAGTTCCCATACACTACATACTTGCTGCGGTCTAAACGACCGCAGCGAGTATGTAATTCTGCCGCCCTTAACCCCTTCTGCTCCCCCGCTGTAAGCATACATTACCTGTCCTTGCTGCACGGGTCCGGCGTCCTGCTCTCCCGTCCGGCCAATTAGTGTGTTGCCCAGCCGCAGCCACTGATTGGCTGGGCGGGAGAGCAGGACGCCGGACCCGTGCAGCAAGGACAGGTAAAGTATGCTTACAGCGGGGGATCCGGGCGGGAGCAGAAGGGGTTAAGGGCGGCAGAATTACATACGCGCTGCGGTCGTTTAGACCACAGCAAGTATGTAGTGTATGGGAACTGCCAGGACCTGCCGGGCTCGCAGCGAGAATCTCGCTGCGAGCCCGTTCGTGTGAATATACCCTAAAAGTGGGCAAGTATTATCCAGGACACAAACAGCAATCAACATGCAGAAGTCCACAGAAGCTCAGTTAGGAGTCTCAAAACACAGGACCAGATATCTCTAAAAAGACTACCAAAACCACCATATTACGTGACCCCTTCAGTCAATATCCATCTCAATTACAAGTCTGATCATACGACATGGGAAATATCAAAGCCCGGTATCCATCCACATACAGCTGTTTCGAGGTGTTGCTCCTCATCAGCATGGAGTAGGATTCTGGCTAGGCGGGAGCAATGCCTAGTAGACCAAACAGATCACTGATCTCAGAGAGACCATCCACAAAAGATACTGAGCTACTGGTTAAAGCGCTTAATACAGTAAAATCCTAGGTGCATTGCCCCTGGAAAACATCGATATGCCAAAAAGTCAGTGGAGCCTCAGTTACAAGTCTCAAAACACAGAACTAGCCAGATTGCCCTCCAGGGAAGGACCTAGCAAAGGGATGGCTCCTGTAAGGAGACCACCAAACCCTACATATTAAGTAGCCCTTTCAGTCAATATTCAACTCTATTACAAATCCAATGACAGGACAAGGTACACACTAAGGTCAGGTAGCCATCCACAGACAGCTGTTTCAAGGTATTGTCCCTCATCAGTGTGGAGTAGGACTCTTGCTAGGTGGGAGCAATGCCTAGTAGACCAATACAGTAAACAGATCACTGATTTCAAGGAGGCAAACAGCACTCACTCATTCTTAAGAAAGGTCAACAATATTAAAGTGAAAGTCTGGGAAAAATAATTTTTATATATGTTATTGCACAACAAAAGTTATGAAAATTACTAATAGACACTTATTTTGGGATATGCACCTATAGTGCATTTTCCCTGCACTTACTACAGCATGGCGTGTTCAGGTCTCATAAACTGCCGACACCTGCTGCTCCAGTCTGTCCCACCGCTGCAGCAGGAGTCGGCAGTTTATGTGACGCGACATCACCAACTTTAGAGACCTGAACACGCCATGCTGTAGTAAGTGCAGGGAAAGTGCACTACAGGTGCACTTCCCATAATAAGTGTCTATTAGTAATTTTCATAGCTTTTGTTGGGCAATAAAATTATTTTGCCCCGACTTCCCCTTTAATGTCCAAAAAAATCACTTTAAACATCAAAAAGTACCTTGATTAGGAGTGTTCTGGCAGTGACTGATCAGGAGAACGAGCCTGGAGAAGTCTATGCTGCAGGGCGTTCATCTCCCAGATCTGTGCCCATTCGACCTAGACGGCCCCATAGACTTACATTTAGTGGCTGTACAGGTCACATAACACAGAGACAGTAGAGAACATACTGTGCATGGACTTCTTTAGGCTCATTCTACTGATCGCTCGTGGTCTGAACACAAACCCAGACAGATTAAAACTTCTGACATTTCGTTTTCCCGATCAGTAGAGCTCTGAACACACCATTCGACCATGTTTTTTG